>NC_041387.1:280355215-280504555 GCF_002162155.2 Triticum dicoccoides | reverse complement strand
AAACCCCCCTCCCCCTGTCCCCCTCCACTCCATATGCTCCGCCAAAGCCGGCCTCCCCGCCGCGCCGATACGTCGGCGCCGCGGTTCGTCGAGGGGACGCACGGTGATCCTCTCGCTCCCACAGTACGCTCTCGTAGACTGCCGTCCTCTAGCCGCGCCGCCACCAATGGCTACGTTCTTGTGAAGGCGCCCGGCGGTCAGCGCCGCCACCGCTGGTGACGTTCGTGTGGAGACGCACGGCGGTCAGCTTCTCCCACGGTATGCACATTCTAGACTGAGGCCCCGTTCATGTCAGTGTAGCACTGAATGTTAGCTGATAGACGTTGTTAATCTCACTGTTTGTCGAAGTAGTTTACAGTCAATATGCTCTGCTTAAGAAGCTTCCTTGCCCTGTTCTGCACTCAATCTGCTTAGCTGAGATGGCATGCCAAGTCCGGTTAGTTGCTAAAATATCCTGCCATATATTTATTGTGACGTAGATTGCCATGGTCTAGTAGCCAATCTGTTAGGTGAAATAGCTCTACACCCTTTTATACTCGATCTTTGTTGCTGTGATGGCCTTCGATAGTTCGATGGCTGTGTGCTCTGCCTCATTGACTGCTGAAATAGCCTGCCATAATTTAGCACCCAAATCTGTTTGCTATATTAGCTTTACATATATTTCGTTACGTAGATCTGCTCGTCCAAATATCTTGCCATACCTTTAGACATCGACCTAGGTATTTTTTTCTGGACTTCATAAAAAAGCATATATGTTTTTCCTGTAATATCTAGTAGAAGAACTAATTTGTATGTCTAACAGATGGACATGACTTGGATAACTTCTGCTCGAAGATTCTCCGCTGCATATGTCGAGGGGGTTGAAAACTTCGTGAACTTTATCAGAGCTGAGTGCGGTGGTCTGAAATCAGATGTGCTCTGCCATGTAGCAGTTGTATGAATTCAGTTACAAGACCCCAGTCAACTGTGCAAAATCATATACACATGTATAGGATGTCGGTCACATATACTAGGTGGGTTCATCATGGTGAAACTGTGAATGTCAATGTTATTGACTACGTGGAAGCAGCAGATCACCATCTTGATCTGCCTGATGCTCAGGTGGAAGAGGATGAGGAGGTGGTGGTGGCGGAGCCAGTGAGTTTGACCAACATTGAAACAATGCTACGAAATGCTCGTGCATTCCGTGAACTTTCACCTGCAGAAGAAAAACAGTGGGCCCGCATGTTGGAACAATGCAACGTGGTTGTCACCCCAGGAAATAAGCTGTTAGTATTCTCAGCTATGGTCACCTTTCTTCAGGTGAAGACATCTGAGCGGATGACCAACAAATCATTCGATGCGATGTTGGCTGCTTTCCGCAAATCTTTCCCAGATGAGTCTGAGCTGCCACACACCTACGGTAGAATGAAGAATTTCCTTCATGCAGTTGGAATTGGATATGATATGATCCAAGTTTGTAAGATTAATTGTGTTCTATTCCGGAAGGATTACGCCAACTTAAGTGAATGTCCGAAATGCAAATCATCAAGATGGAAAGATGGCGATGCTGTGAAGAGGATTCCTCATAATGTTCTGAGACATTTTCCAATTACACCAAGATTGCAGAGGTTGTTTCATGATGCTGAAACAAGAGAGGATGTACTGTGGCATTCTAGGAACCAGGAGTCCAGAGATCAGAATGTAATGAGCCATCCATCTCATGGTAGTGAGTGGAAAAGCTTCAATGATAAACACAAAAAGTTTGCTGCTGATACGAGAAACATTAGACTTGGCTTAGCTTCAGATGGATTTAACCATTTGGCCACCAGAGCGCCACATATAGCATGTGGCCAGTGCTTGTTATCCCTTACAACATGCCCCCAAATGTCTACACCAAATAATCAAACTACATGATGGCCTTGCTCATCCCAGCTCCAAAAAGTCCAGGAAAGGATTTTGATTTGTTCATGGAGCTTGTGGAGGAACTTCAACAGCTATGGAGGGGTGTTCTCACTCGAGGCCTATATAGCAGCCCACCAGCTGATTTCTTTCTGCATGCTATTATAATTTTGTGCATCCATGATTATCCGGCTTTGGGCACTATGTCAGGGCGAACGACACATGGTTACAATGCATGTGTTCGCTGTGACAGGAATCCGCTGTCATACGCAATACTTAGCAAGATCTGTTACATTGGACACCGTCGTTTCCTTGCCAAGGACAGGCCGCATCCTAGAAAATACTGAAGAAATGTGTTCAATGCAAAGCATGAAAACCTTGATGTGCCAAAGAGGCTCACCGCCGATGAGTTGCAAGTGGAATTAGAGAAGGTCAGGCATATTACACCAGGAAACCATCCTGGTAATGGTAGCGGGAAAAGGAAGCGTGTCAGGGCAGAAGAGAGATTATTGTTTACCCACAGGTCCACTTTGTGGGACTTGGAGTATTGGAAAGATTTGGATCTGCAGCATAATCTTGATGTGATGCACATCGAGAAAAATATATGTGACATCATTATCGGCACACTTCTTAATATTGAAGGCAAGACGAAAGATACCTTAAAATCTAGGATTGATTTGACACACCTGGGTATCAGAAAGGGTTTGCAGGTGCAAGATGAAGGTAAACCACGGGAGATGGCACTAGCTGTGTACGTCCTGGACAAGGTAAAAAGAAAAGAAAAATCTGCGAGGTCCTGTCATGTGTGATATTCCCACATGGATTTGCTTCCAACCCTGAAAGGAGAGTCAGTGCAGATGGAAACAAGGTACAAGGGCTGAAAACTCATGACTGCCACGTCCTACTTGAAAGGGTTTTACCTGTTATCCTTAGAGGATGGGGCTGCCCTAACTTATACAGAGTAGTTGCAGAGTGGGGACAATTCTTCAGGGAACTCTACAGTAGAAATATCAGGATAGATGCTTTGGAGCATCTTAGAGACAAGATACCAACTATCCTATGCGACCTTGAGAAGATATATCCTCCAGCCTTCTTTGATGTGATGGTGCATTTGGCTGTTCATCTACCTGATGAGGTACTACTTAGAGGTCCAGTACAGTATGGTTGGATATACCTATTGAAAGGCGGCTAGGCACTTTCAAGGGCTATGTTAGGAACAGTGCTAGACCCGAGGGTTCCATTGCAGAGGCCTACATTGCTACAGAAGCGTTGACATTCTGCTCAAAATACATTGAAACAGCTGATCATCTTAGCAAAGAGGTGGGTGAAGACAATCCTGGGCTCAATGTTCTTGATTATTCTGTACGAGTTACAGGGAAGAGTCGACAAGAGGACAAACCTAAAGATTTGGACAAAATGGTTTGGTATGTGTTGAATAACTATCCTGAGATACTACCTTATATCTAGTAAGTGCAGTACTGCAGCTTAGACATCGTAATCTACTAAACTTGCAGCACATTCTTATATATTTAGATGTTTGACGTGATCACTATGTTGTGCAACATCTACAAAAAGGAGTTACTGCTGCAAAATCCAAGAAACATTGACAAACTGGTTATGGCAGGATTTGCGAAATGGTTCAAGAGGCATGTAAGCTTTTGAATTGCACTGACAGTTTTTTTAATATATTGAGTACATAAGATGATCAGCTTGTCTATTTTCTAACAATAGGTTAAGAAGATGCGGGAGGATGGGCAGGCAATTGATGATGCCCTTTACTCACTAGCAATGGGTCCTGATACTCGGGTAAGACATTATGAATCTTGCGTTGTTGGAGATGTGCGCTACAACACCCTTGCACGAGACGAAGGCAGGAAGACACAAAACAGTGCCATCATGAGCACGGATACGTATGACAAAGGGACAACTGAAATGTATGCTAACATAACAGACATTGTTCAGTTGCAGTATATCTCCAGTTTCGAGGATCATCGGTGTGTGGTTCTGTTGTGCTGTCGTTGGTATAACCTGTTTTCCAGGATCGCAAAACCCAGAGCTGATGATTATTTCAAATCCATCAATGTCAAGGCGGTGTACCAGACCAACGAGCCTTTTATTTTGGCAAATCAAGCAACCAAATATTTTTCTTGGAAGACACATTTGCACGTAGCAATGACTGGAGAGTATTGCAAAGGTTTGAGTAGAGGAATTCGTTTAATGAAGTTGCACAACAAGATGATGCTTACACTGCTCCTGATGTACAAGATAACATAGATGTTCCTAATATCTTTGAGAACCATCACGTCAATGACGCCGGTGAAAAGATTGCATGTCGTGCTGTGGACATACAAGAGTTGATCAAGAAGAAGCCAATGTTCGAGGATGTTGAGGACGAAGAAGAATATGACACCATGGGGAATTACGATTCAGACTCATACACATGGCGAAGATGTTGACGCTGCTGCTGCGGATGATAATTACATTGCTTTTGTCGTATTTGCCTGTCAGAAGACGTTTTTTATCTACTATGTGAAATTGTGTTTGCTATGACAACTTAAACCTGATGAACATGTTGTTTAGTATTTTGCTGTGAGAACATCACTTGTTATGTATGCTGATTTGTGTTTGGTGATTGTATGACAACTAAAACATCATGATATTGTTGTTTAATTGTACTCATATTTGGTTGTGAAACTTGAATTTGATGACATAGTTTGTTGTTGGATTGCAATTTGCTCGACGTCTTCGAATGAGAACAAAGCTGACCCGACATGGCCTCTGCTATTTATTTATTTATGAGCAAAAGGGGGTACCCCTGATTTCCGTTAATAGAAATCATTAGATGTTCACAACACTACGCTCAGCCTGCTACACAGGTTTCATTCATTACTAGTTTCAGCAAACTGCTCATGTCATAGCCACTGAATACATCACGAGTGCTACATACACTGCAAATAAAGAGACAATCATCCTACAGAGCACATCGATTTCGCCCATTATCTTCACAAGCTCTTTCATCTCCTCATTGCTGTCAAGGCCGTTCAGCAGCTGCTGCTTGGCCATGATTAGAGGAACTGCATCTTTAACCTTATGCTCTGCATCTTCCTCTTCTGTCGTTCCTTCAGTTACTTGTCCAACACCCCAACCTGCTGGTATTGGGATTCCCCGGTAACCAAATAATCAGCGTAGTTGCATTCCCCCACATCAGCAACTTCCCAGAAATACAAATCACACGAATCTTCCCTTTTCTGCACGAATCAAATTGGAAGATCATCAACCAAACTAATTAAAAAATCAGCAACTGAAAGCAGCAGAACAACACTTAAACATATTATTACCCCATGATTTGGGCATTTGTAGAAGACTCGGCCAGGGTTGAGGATTGTGGTTGAGATGCTACAGATGACTCTGCGTGATTTGCAGCAGTGGCACCACACCAATGGCAGCGGGTTGCGATGAGCAATCGGCTGCGGTGCGCGTGCCGGCGGGGTTGTGATGAGACCCACAGGCGATGGTACGGGTGGCGACTTGGCGCATATCTGGTTGTCACCTGCTGAAGAGCAGGTGGACGAGCAGCCAGCGGACATGGTTGCTGCGGCCAGAGCTTCTGATTCTAGCGAGAGTAAGTACAGAAGAGGAGAAGCAAACGTTGGATATGTCAGTTTCATTACTTGCAGAGTAGCATAGCACCATATATAGTCATAGTCTAGTTTTGGATTCGAACCAGCTACAGGAGCACGTCTCTCTTTTTCTAAAACTCAGCAGCGTCTCTTTACTGGTACACTAGCTTGTTATGTACGCCTTCCCAAGTCTTTGATTTTCTTTCCCTTTTTTGCGAGGAAGGAAGGAGGACAAAATTGAGAGTTCCTGGGACTCGAACCCAAGACCTCTCGGTTGAAAACCAAGGGTGCTAGTCACTTATGTGGCGAACATTCCCTGTGAGGAGGACTGCAGACGAACGCATTTTCCTCGCAGTTTTAGTTGCGACACAAGATCGAACGGTCGCAGTTTCGGGAATGTTATCAGGCCAACAAGCCCAGTTTTTCTTTTCTTCCTATATATAAAAAAGTATGCTACTTGGTGTCCGCTTAGTCAATAAACGATTGTGCCAACCTTGACCGTTGGATTGACATTCAACGTCTGTCGTGTTTCTTCAGTCTCTTCTTCCTCGAGTCGCCAAAGGCAAACCAGCACCGTTGGGACCGCCTGCTCCCGCCTCCCATGGCTGGCTGTGCTGCCGTGCACGCATCGTGGCTACATCGCACCCGAAAACTCTGCGCATCTTCCCCAGCTCCTGTTTGTTCCCGTCCGAGGCCTCACCATCGTCCTCTGCCTTGGTTCGCTCATCGCGGCGCCGCCCTCCGGTGTTGTCAACATGGTCAACAACCAAGAGGAATAAGGAGATGACTGTACATGGTGAAGATGACAGTAGGGACCCAGCAGCGCGTGCAGAAATTTTGTTTTTTTGGGACGGAGAAGGGTATCAACTGGGTTGTGCGGGACCAGTGGCCCTTCTAGCCCAGGCTTTTATTTCATATGTTTAGCACATGACCAGCCCAGTTTGTTTTTTTCCTTTCTGAAAATGGCTAGCCAGCTATTTTGTTTTTTGCAGAATAACCAACGTAGGCCCACTTGCTTTTCCACACCCTGCTGGGCCGGAAATCTTTCAAGACGAGGAGGGATGCATTTTGCCCAAAAAATGGGCTATAAGTAATAAGAAATGGGCTATAAGTAATAATAAATGGGCTGTAGAATGAAAAAATATAGCAAACAGGCAATTAGTTCCAAAATACTGTTTTCTTTCAGATTTTGATATTTTAAATTTCATTGTTTTTGTGTGGGTAAAATTTCATTGAATTTAAATTAAGGTATATTTAGATTTAAAATTAATTTGAATCTGGCTAGAAATTTCGGGCTGTATGCTGTTTGGGGCAAATTTGGAGGCTGACTTGTGGGTCTACTAGGTTGACATGTACTTTGGCTTTGTCAACTTAATCCACAAACGATTCTAGCAGCAGTGACCGTTGGATTACATCCAACGGCCGTGCTGCTTCTTTAATATCTGATCTTCTTGCTCCAACCGCCCAAACCGGCTCTGGTGGGACTGCCTGCTCCCGCCTCCCGTGGTCGGATGTGCTGCCGCAAAGGATGCACCGCCCCATCCTACTTCATTGCTGGCCAGGCCATTCCTCTACTCACCCACACCTCCTGTTATTTTCCGGCGACGGCAGCCGGACTAGTAAACCCTCGTACTCCCCACCGCATGGGCAACCATTGCTGAGTCTTCCCCGGCTCCGTGTCGTTCCCTTCCTAGGCCTCGCCGTCATCCACCGCCATGGTGCTCTCGGCACGACCTAGTCAACGTGGTCAACGAACGACATCCATCGACGTGGACTATATGTGGAGAGGCTGGTAGCTGGGTCCACGGCCGCACACAAGGAAATGCCTCCTTATTATGCACAAAATAATGATTCCTCCACCTGATAGCTGGGACCCACCGGAAGGGCCTCTGTATTTCGCGAAAAAAAATGTTCCCCCCACTGACATGTCAGACCCACCAGCTATATCTTCACATGCAAGGAAGTGCCTCCTTATTACGCACAAAAAAATGAATACCCCCCTACTAGCTGGGACCCACCATAGCGGGAGGATGACTTGTGGGCCAACTAAGTTGACGGGGATGGAGGGCTTTGTCAACTTAGTCAATATGAACGATTCTAGCTCCAGTGACCGTACGATGTCCATCCAACGGCCGTAGTGCTTCTTCAACCTCTGGTCTTCTTGCTCCAGCCGCCCAAACCAGCGTCGGTCGTGCCGCGTGCTCCTGCCTCCCATGGCCGGCTGTGATGCCGCGGAGGCCTCACTGCCTCCTACTACTCCCACCGATGGCCAGGCCATCCCTCTAGTCACCCACACCCCCTGTTATTCTACGGCGACGGCAACCTCACACCACAGCCGAACCAGTGAACCCTCGGACTCCTCTCCGCGTGGGCTTCCACTGCCGCGTCTTCACCGGCTCTGCGTCGTCCCCTTCCTAGGCCTCGCCGTCGTCCACCGCCCTAGTTCTCTCGGCGCGGCGTGGTCAACGTGGTCAAGGAACGACTTCCATCGAAAGAGTACTATACGTGGAGAGACTGACAGCTGGGTCCACGGCGGCCGCAAGGAAGTGCCTCCTTGTTACGCACAAAACAATTATTCCTCCACCTGACAGCAGGGACCCACCGAACGGGCCATCGTATTTCGTGAAAAAACGTTTCCCCCCTGACTGCTGGGACCCACCAACTACATCTTCGCATGCTAGGATGTGCGTCCGGGAGAAAAAACGATTCGCCCCCCTGACTGCTGGGACCCACCAGCTACATCTTCGCACGCAAGGAAGTGCGTCCGAAAAAAAAGATTCGCCCCCCTGACTGCTGGGACCCACCAGCTACATCTTCGCACGCAAGGAAGTGCCTAACAGTCGGGACCCACCTTGTCGAAGCGTACGTAGCATTGTCATTCTGGTCGCGAACATGTACGTACATACTGGTGGATGTAGAGGCACGCACGTGTCGTAGTAGAGGTGCGCCCGTAGCATGTACACGTACATACAGCGGCCAGTGTGCAAGAAAGAAAATACAACCACATATGTGTACATGCGGGCGGGGTCTAGAATGCCTGCTCGCGCATACGTACGGACAGGGCTCGTGTACATGGCTGTGTCAGAACGGAGAAACATCATTGTCGTTGTGTTCATGGGGAGCCAACTGGCTGGGTCGAAACAGAATGCGCCATCGTGTTCATCGGGAGGGCTTGGACGGAATAGGCGATGGAAACGAGGCCTGGCGTACCGCAGAACGGAGGAAACGGCCTAGTGTTCGACCAGCCATGTTCGAAACGGGATCATGTTCATCGGGAGGGGTCTGGCGTACCGCAAAACGTAGGAAACAGACCTCCTACGGTCGAAATGGGGGTCCTGTTGATCGGGAGAGGTGTGGCGTAATGCAAAACGGATGAAACGGACTTGTGTTGGAGCGCAACGGTCGAAATGGGGTCCTGTTCATTGGGAGGGGTGTGGCATACCGCAAAACGGGACTCCACGGGATATTGTTCATCTCCACCGTCGACCTCCTCCAGCCTCCACGGGCTACAGACGACCTCCTCCAGCCTCCAAAGGCTCCTGTTCATCCAGCCTCCACCGTGCGCTACTCCACCGGGTACTGTTCAACCACCCCTCCATGGGCACCCCTCCACCGCCTACTGTTCATCCAGCCCTCCATGGGTTCGTCCTGTTCATCCAACCTTCCATGGGGTCCTGTTCATCCAGCCCCAACCGGCTCGATCGATCGGGGTCCTGTTCATCCAGAGGCAACGCCACGGGGTCATGTTCATCCACCCCCACCGCTCACTGTTCATCCACCCCCCCCCCGCGCAATGCTCACTATTCATCCAGAGAGGCAACATCGATCGGCTTCAGTTAGCAGCAGTACCGATGACCCCGGATATGAAGTTTATCACTGGTCCGGATTCGGTCGTCTTTACAGGCTTGGCTTCTATCCATTTGGTGAATTTTCCACCATGACCAGTAGATATTTTTGCTTATGGGTTCCTCCTTTAAGGGGTCCGACCATGTCAAGCCCCCAGACCGCGAAAGGCCAGGTAATGGGTATAGTTTGTAGGGCGGTAGGCGGCATGTGGCTTTGGTTGGCGAATAACTGGCAACCAACACATCGTTGCACTAAGTCCTGAGCGTCTGCCCGGGCCGTTGGCCAATAAAATCCGGTACGGAAGGCCTTGCTTACAAGGGCCCGGGCTGCGGCGTGGTGCCCGCCGAGTCCGACATGAATTTCAGCCAAAAGGTCTCGCCCTTCCTCTTCGGAGATACACCTTTGAAGGACTCCGGTTGTGCTTTTCTTGTAAAGCTCTCCCTCGTGGACTTTGTAGGCTTTAGATCGCCGCACTATGCAGCGGGCCTCGTTTTGGTCCTCGGGAAGTTCCTGCCTAGTTAGGTAGGCTAGGAATGGTTCTGTCCAAGGGGCAATGACTGCCATTATTGCATGGGCTGACCGCGTTGTTTCGTTGGCGGAGCCCCCAACTGTGTCAGAATGTTCGGTGAGGGGTAGTGTAGTTGTGTCCGGGCTATTGTTGCCAGATTCTCCTTCCCATGATACGGATGGCTTGAACAGCCTTTCTAGGAAGATATTGGGAGGGACGGCATCGCGCTTGGTGCCAATGCGTGCCAACACGTCTGCTGCTTGGTTATTTTCCCGGGCTATGTGATGAAATTCAAGCCCCTCAAACCGGGCTGACATCCTTAAGATGGCATTGCGGTAAGCTGCCATTTTCGGATCCTTGGCGTCGAAGTCTCCCTTTATTTGGGATATTGCAAGGTTTGAATCCCTGCGGACCTCTAGGCGTTGAATGCCCTTGGAGACTGCCATCCGGAGGCCATGTAAAAGGGCCTCGTATTCGGCTCCGTTATTGGAATCCGTGTACATTATCTCGAGTACGTATTGGACTATATCTCCGGTTGGGGACGTCAGAATGACGCCAGGCCCCAGGCCAGCCAACATTTTGGAGCCGTCGAAGTGCATGATCCAGTTGGAGTATGTGTCGTACTCTTTAGGGAGTTCAGCTTCAGTCCATTCGGCGATGAAGTCGGCCAAAACCTGCGACTTAATAGCTCGCCTTGGCTTGTAATTTATGTCGAACGGGAGGAGCTCGATGGCCCATTTGGCAATCCGGCCCATTGCGTCGCGGTTGTTTATAATATCATTAAGGGGTACTTCGGATGCCACTGTTATGGAGCACTCTTGAAAGTAGTGTCGCAGCTTCCGGGATGCCATGAACACCGCCTAGGCTATCTTTTGATAATGCGGGTACCGTGACTTGCATGGAGTTAGTACAGTGGATACGTAGTACACTGGTTTTTGGAGGGGGAACTTGTGTCCGTCCGCTTCTCGTTCGACGACGAGCACTGCGCTTACAACTTGATGGGTTGCCGCGATGTATAATAGCATTGGTTCGCCCGTGTTGGGCGCGTCCAGGACCGGATTTGTTGCCAGTATGGCTTTTATTTCTTCAAGTCCGGCCGTGGCGGCATCCGTCCACTCGAAGTGGTCGGTGCGCCGCAGGAGGTGATAGAGGGGTAATGCCTTTTCTCCTAAGCGGGAGATAAAGCGTCTTAGAGCCGCGATGCATCCTGTCAATTTTTGTATTTGTTTGAGGTCCTTTGGGGTATCCAATTGTGACAGAGCTCGGATCTTGGCTGGGTTTGCTTCAATTCCTCTACCGGATACGATGAAGCCCAAGAGCTTTCCGGCTGGTACGCCGAAAACGCATTTTTCCAGGTTGAGCTTAATGTCATATGTTCGGAGATTGTCGAACATGAGCCTCAAGTCGTCTACTAGAGTATCGACGTGTTTTGTTTTGACGACCACGTCATCTACGTATGCTTCAACTGTTTTGCCGATCTAGTTGGCCAGACATGTCTGAATCATGCGCTGATATGTTGCGCCGGCATTTTTGAGCCTGAAGGGCATCGTGTTGAAGCAGAATGGTCCGTATGGGGTGATGATTGCCGTTGCGGCTTGGTCTGACTCTGCCATCTTGATTTGGTGGTAGCCAGAGTATGCATCGAGGAAACACAATGAGTCGTGTCCTGCGGTGGTGTCGATGATTTGATCAATTCAGGGGAGTGGGAAAGGGTCCTTTGGACAGGCCTTATTTAGGTCTTTGAAATCGACACATAGGCGCCAAGATTTGTCCTTCTTTGGTACCATCACCAGGTTTGCTAGCCAGTCCGGATGTTTTATGTCTCTGATGAATCCGGCTTCCAGCAGTTTTGCTAGCTCCTTTCCCATGGCTTGTCTCTTGGGTTCGGAAAAACACCGTAGAGTCTGCTTGACGGGTTTAAACCCTTTTAGGATGTTCAGGCTGTGCTCAGCCAGCCTGCGTGGGATTCCTGGCATATCTGAGGGATGCCAGGCGGAAATGTCCCAATTTTCTCGCAGGAAGTCTCTGAGTGCGGCGTCTACATCGGGTTTTAGTTGTGCCCCGATGGAGGCCATTTTTGTAAGGTCCGTTGGATGGACTTGGAATTTGACTATTTCGTCTGCTGGTTTGAAAGAGGTGGACTTGGATCTCTTGTCTAGTATCACATCGTCCCTGTCCACCGTAGAGCGCAACGCAGTTAGTTCCTCAGCTGCTAGGGCCTCGGATAATGCCTCCAGGGCCAGTGCGGCTGTCTTGTTTTCAGCGTGGAGCGCTATGTCCGGATCACTTGCGAGAGTGATGATTGATTCCGTTGGGTCCAGGCATTTTGAGCTTCATGTACCCGTAATGGGGTATGGCTTGGAAAATTGTAAATGCTTCTCGCCCAAGCAGAGTGTGGTATCCGCTGCTGAACG
Source organism: Triticum dicoccoides (assembly GCF_002162155.2). NCBI lineage: Eukaryota > Viridiplantae > Streptophyta > Magnoliopsida > Poales > Poaceae > Triticum > Triticum dicoccoides. The sequence continues at coordinate 280,492,286 of NC_041387.1, read as the reverse complement.
GGGCCACTTGAAACGTGACCTCCTCGGATCTGTAATTATCCGGCGTGCCGAACACCACATCCAGTGTGATTTTTCCTGAACAGCACGCTTCCCGGCTTGGAATTATTCCTCTAAAAGTTGTATTGCTTCGCTCAATGCGGCTCCAGTCAATTTCCAGTTTTCGCAGGGTTTCCTCATAGATGAGGTTGAGTCCGCTGCCGCCGTCCATGAGTACCTTTGTAAGTCGGAAGCCGTCCACTATTGGAGTGAGGACCAATGCGGCTGGTGCTTGGGCTGTCCGGAATTTAGGTTCGTCACTGGCATTAAAGGTGATAGCCGCGTCACTCCATTATTGCTGCTTGGTAGACCTCGGCAAGGTTGCGGAGCGTTCGTTTCCTTACATTGTTTGATGTGAAGGTCTCAAAGACTGTCGACACCGTACTGGGGAGGTATTCTTCGGGTGCTGGAGTTAGAAGCTCCTCGCCACTTCGAGCCACCTGCCGGAGTATCCAACATGCTCTAAGGCTGTGCGTTGGTGTGGCTTCCCCTGAATTATGAATTTTACAGGGTCCATTGAGCCATCCTTCCAGTACGGTCCTGTACCCTATAGAGGGTTTTTGTTTTTTGATGTTTGGCTCAGATGCCTGGCGATAGTGCGCCCTTTTGTTTCGGACTCGTGTTGTATTCGGGGCCGGATTGTCCCAGAATTTATCTTCGGTTTTCCGAACGCTTTTAGTCGCACAGTACTTTCGTACTATGGATGTCAAGTCGGTGAATCATGTAATTTCGCGGCGACCTATGGCGTTGAGGATTCCGATGTCCGTGCAGTTTTACAGAAGAGTGAAATTGCTTCTTTCTCGCGGCAGTCCTTTATCCTGTTCATAACCAGGAGGAATCTGGCCCAGTAGTGGTGTACTGTTTCCCCGGGCTCTTGCCATATTTGGGATAAATCCCGCATAGTTGGGTGGGTGGGTGGAATTAAATCCGGAACCTTGCCCGATGTGAGATTCAGGGGCCAAGCGGTTTCCGAATTTGGAAACTTGCTTTCTTGGACATTATTCAATAGATCAGGCCTGCTGCCTGACTTTAGGTTCAGGGTTTGGGTGACATCCTCCCCTCCGCGGGTGTCCGGCTTGGAGGGATCGGGAATCCGGAAACATATGGTCCTTAGGGCGGGCGAAGACTCGCCACATTGTTCTTCCACCACTTCGACGTGATGGGTGACCTGGTTTAAGCCCTCTGATCGGGTTTAAGCCCAATCTGGCCGTAATCTGTAGCGACTCCCAGGGCCGCGATGCGATCCAAGAGCTCGTTCAGGGAGAGGAGCTCCGTCGGATCTAACTGCTCGGCAAGCTCCGAGCTGATGTGAAGATTGCCTTCGATGGCCCGAGAGGTCATTGTCGACGCGGCGGCCGGACAGGCGGTCATCAAAAACCTGCCTAGCTGGAGAGTTTGGCCGACAGCCAAAGCTCCTTTAGCAACGACGCCGTCTTTAAAGACGGGATGCGGCATCCTTCCTGATGGTGACGGCACAGCGGAACTCTCAATGAAAGCACCAATGTCGGTGTCAAAACCGGCGGATCTCGGGTAGGGGGTCCCGAACTGTGTGTCTAGGCGGATGGTAACAGGAGACAAGGGACACGATGATTTTACCCAGGTTCGGGCCCTCTCGATGGAGGTAAAACCCTACTCCTGCTTGATTAATATTGATGATATGGGTAGTACAAGAGTAGATCTACCACGAGATCGGAGTGGCTAAACCCTAGAAGCTAGCCTATGGTATGATTGTTGTTCGTCCTATGGACTAAAACTCTCCGGTTTATATAGACACCGGAGAGGGCTAGGGTTACATAGAGTCGGTTACAATGGGAGGAGATCTTCATATCGTATCGCCAAGCTTGCCTTCCACGCGAAGGAAAGTCCCATCCGGACACGGGACAGAGTCTTCAATCTTGTATCTTCATAGTCCAGGAGTCCGGCCAAAGGTCTTAGTCCGGCCATCCGGACACCCCCTAATCTAGGACTCCCTCAGTCATGTTCAAAATATTGGACAAAACCCTCGAAAACCATTTCTGCTCATTTCAAGTATTTGAAATATTTCTATAAGAAGTATTTTCAATTAAATCTAGGAAAATTCTAGCAAGTCACACTTTCCTAATGTGATGATCTTGCCAAGCTTCATTCCCATCTAAATAGTTTTGGTACACAAAAGTGCCAAAAAAACCTCTCTGACGTGATCCAAGTTTGAACAACTTTACATTGCCAACTTTCTACTTTTCATACCAAATTTTGTGGACATTCTCAAATCATCAAATGATGACACTACACCAAGTGGTGCATCAGGGAGAATAGATTTGCATGACTAAATCTTGGAAAATCCATTTCTGTTGATTTCCAGGGTTTACCAAAGTTACATTGGCAACTTTCTCCAAATGAGCTCAAACTTGGTGATCAAACCCAACTTCATTTGCTTGGCCAAATTTGCATCAAACGTCTGTCATTTTTCCAAAATCACCATTTTGACCACTGACACTATTCTCCTTGAGCTCAACTTTTTACCAGAGCTTCATCTAGTCACCCTCTACCTCCAGTAACTCCCTCCCAACCAGAGCTCAATAATTGAGGGTTGAAAACCTCACTTTCCCTCTCTGGACAACCCATTTCTCACTCTCTGTCTCTCAATCCCACCTCTCTCCCAGTGGTTCACCAGGGCATCCGAGGCCATCTCAACATGTTTACTCCCCCCCAAACCCCCAGACACTAGAGGACATGCCCATGGCACTACTAAAATGCCATGGCATGCCATGGTCGAGCTCTGGAGGACGCTACAGTGCACTCTCGCACTGGAGCATGCCCATTCCGAGGCACTCGACGACCTTGAGCGTCGGGGCCGTGTCTCTTGAGGTTGCCTCGACGTCCACGGGATGCTAACTGGTCAGCCCCCTTCTTCCCCTCTCTCCTTCTCCCCCTGCTAAGCTCGCCCGATGTTGCCCAACTCGGTGAGTGAGCGCACGAGCTCGGGGCCATCCTAGAGTGTGCCTCGCCTCCCCATCCTCTCTTCCTCTATCTGGACCACGCCTATGAGCACCCCAGACACGGCCTAGAGTGCCAGTTTGGCCTCTGGCTTCACCTAGGCCGTGGCCTTGGTCGCCGTCCGTGGTGCGCCACTGCCCTGCCATATAAGGGCCTCTTTGGGCACTCCTCCAGATGCCTACTACTCTCTCTCTCTCACACTCCCTCCTATGCATCACCCCTGACTGGATCACTCCTCTCCCCGCGCCATCCTTGCACCTCTATGGCCGGAGCCGAGCCGCCGGCCTCCTCCAAAATTGCCATGAACAAGGGCTCCTCCTCCCCTCCTTTCCCCACGAGGCGAACCCCCAACCACGACGGACACCCTCACCACTTCACCCTCCGCTCCAGTGCCCCTAGCACCGATACCATTTCCACCGCCGACCTCGCCCAACGTGGCCAATGGTGCGCCCGCATCCGACCACCCTGCCTCCGAGGAATGCCTCAGTGTATGAGGCGGGCTCCCCTAAGCTCGCCAGTGTACTGGGGGTCACCGGAGTGGGCCGGTGCCACCAGGGAGAGCGCCTGCACCGTCCGGACTCGCCTCCTCTGTTTCCTGATGCGCCTACGCAGGAGGTTGGCGATGAGTCTACGGGCGGGCCCCGCTCATTAGTGGCCCAGCCTCTAGGCCATGCTGGCAAGTGGATACAGGTCCGCCATTTCACACGAACCAGCAGCGAAGGCGCACCCAGTGGAAGGCGCCTTCGACGTCACCGATGTCACCCATGCGGCCATGCAGCTGGGCCAGCCCACTGACTATCTCTCGTGCAGAGCGTAGGATAAGGGTAATGCTTTATTTTCTTTTCTTTTTCTAGATAAATTATAAAATTAATAAATAATTCATTTGAACTCCAAATTTGGTGATTCAAATTCCTAGTGACTCTATAAATCATCAACTATCTCATGGTGAGGTTCTCACATTTTTATAGGAACATTTTCTTCACAATTATTTATCAAACCCAATGTTTCCATTTCTGTGATAAAGTTTAGAAAATCACAAAGAGCTCAAATTTAATCCAAATGCCATGATTCAAATTCCTAGGTACTTCTAAGTTCAAAACTTAGTTTTTGAACATTTTTCCCAATACTTTCTGTGCCACATGAAATATTGGTCCATTTCTTCATGTTTAACCAACTTTGCAAACTCTTAGGAAATTCATTTCAACTCCAAATCTAGTGAAACCAACTCCTAGATGCTTCTAAAATCATTCCTTGTCAAATGGGTGCCTTTGATCATTTTTCAGTATAATATTTCTGTATACTTCTTGCAAATCCACAAATCCCTCGAATCCTTCATATTGAAATGCTCATAAGTATAAATTGATCCACTTCCAATGAAACCACTTTGGTCATTTTTTATATGACCAGAGGTATCCTAGAAAAGTCCAACTCACATTCTTAGAGCACTTTTATTTTTGCCTTGGTGTGTTGCTTACTAGGATTGTTTCCGACGTTAGTTGACGAAGTAGACGAAATACTCGGAGATGGACCAGAAGATTTGAAGACTCTGATGAACCAGGCAAGCAACCCTTTGACCATGATGAACCATTTTACATCATAATACCATTTTCATTGTTTCATCGAGTGCATGATATATCTTGAATGGAAACCTTGCTAGGCTTTCCTCCGTTGCATACCCCGTTGATACTTGCATTTTTCATGACTCTATCCTTGTTTAGAGTTGTGTTGATAGTAGTTGGCTATGCAAAATGGGTCAGGGTTATGCATGGGAAGAAAGAAGTGTGGTTTGACATACTCGCAAATAGCCCAAGTGGGTGCCACTAATGCCCTTGGGAGATCATGATGAACTAGGTCACTGCTGGTGGAGAAGTAGTGTATCGAGGCTTGATGAAGGTTTTGTTTACAGAGATGGATTAGATTTAAGATTGTCTACCGTCCCAACCAAACATGTACAACCACAGTACCCCTTATGGAACGGGGCATTATTGATTACCTAGTTCATGCTAGCATGGATGCCTGCATCACTAGTGACGGGAGTGGCTTGGTCACTCTCGGGACAGGGTCGTGCTTGGATAGGCGGCCATGACTGTTTTCATAGGGCACCGGACACACCTTGGTACCCCGTGCTCACGTTATGTGATAGATTTGGGAGCGTGGCTCCATTGAACTAAAACATGACTGTGGGACAGGGGTTGTTGCCAATCGAGTGAACTCTATGTTAGTCATGGCTAGGGAAAGGTAGTGATCGGGTGCTTACACCGGGTACTTGAGGTACAGCGGGTCGTGGATGACACGAAAGCTTCCTGAATCTTGTGGGTAAAGTGTGCAACCTCTGCAGAGTGTCAAACTATTCGAATAGCCGTGTCCACGGTCAAGGACAGTTGGGTGGTGCTGCTTAGACTATGTCCATATGTTTCTGACAAACAACACGGTTTGGTAATCTTGTTGATATGATTCATGAGGAAGTCACGATGAGCTTGAGCATGAGTTGTTCATAACTCTTTCTCGATGTTGATGTTTGTAACCTCTTGATACTTGTTGCAGACGCATTCATGTCCTTTGGAAAATCATGACCATACTTGCATGAGAAAACTAGCTTTCCGCAAAAAAGCCAATTTAGCAGTAGAGCCTTGCATAATTATTCTGTTATCACTCTTGGGTTGCTTGCGAGTACATTCAAACGTACTCATTGGCTTGTCCCTGGCTATTTACTTGGCCAGGCTTGAAAGGGCAGGTATTCAAAGAAGAGTTCTTTGGTGACGATCCTGCGAGCTAGGACGCTCCCAGTCAGAATGCCTATAGAGTTAAGACAGCTGGCATGGGTCCAAGTTGTCGACGAAGATTTCCGCTTTGATGATATACTCAGGACTTGACCATAATGGTCCTACCTGTGTAATACGGTATGTACGGATGTAGGACTCTTGTTATTCAGATTATGTTTGTTCAATGAGCATTGATCTCTAGGATCATTGTCCACATGCATTTGGTGATCACGACTTATGAGTCGGGGTCCCCATAGATCCGTTACATGTTAATCCCTACTCCTCGCATTGATATCACTAATCATTTTAATATCTTCATGATTACGGTGAAAATTGGGAGGAATAGCTTTTTCTATGAATTCTCGCTTAGCTCTCGACCTAGCGGTTCTTTCTGTACTTTCATTAATCTAGACATAGATAACTTTAATGGACTCATTAATATCAAGCTTTGGCGGATTTCAGATTTTCCACATCGTGAGCAATTCTATCCATGTTCCTAGTCATATCATCAACTTTATTCAAATTTTCTTCAACCATAACACTAAAAATCTTTTGAGAATTAATGAATTCTTTAATATTACTCTCAAGATCAGTAGGTATCCTATTATTATTATAACAATTTCCATAGGAATTACCATAATTATTGGAGGAAATTCTGGGATACGATCTAGAATTAAAATTGCCTCTATAAGCATTGTTATTGGAATTATTTCGAGAGACAAAATTCACATCAACGACATCATTATTTTGCTCAATCACGGTAGACAATATCACATCATTAGGATCAACATGAGCATTCTTACTAGCAACCATTTTCATAAGAGCATCCATTTTATCACTCAACATAGTAATCAACTTTATTTACCTTCTTCCCAGTTGGAGCTCTTTTGGTATGCCATTGAGTGTAATTTACCATTATATTATCAAGGAGTTTTGTAGCTTCTCCCAATGTGATTTCCATAAAGGTGCCACATATAGTAGAGTCTAGAAGATTTCTAGAAACAAAGTTTAGTCCCGCATAGAAATTTTGTATAATCATCCATAAGCTTAAACCATGAGTGGGAAAGTTTTGTATCATTAATTTCATTCTATCCCAAGATTGTGCAACATGTTCATGCTCAAGTTGATTAAAGTTTATAATTTTTTTAGAGTAATAATTTTTGTGGGAGGAAAATACTTGGCAATAAAAGCATCCACACACTTATCCCAAGAATCCATACTATTTTGAGGAAGGATGAAAGCCAAGTTTTAGCACGGTCTCGTAGTGAGAATGAATATAATTTCAATTTGACAATATCATTGTCCACATCTTATTTCTTTTGCATATCACATAATTCAACGAAAGTATTAAGATGGGATGCAACATCTTCATTAGGACTACCAAAAAGTTGCTCTTCAATAACAAGATTTATCAAAGCGACATTAATATCATATGACTCCGCACTAGTGGTGGGAGGAGCAATTGGATTACTAATAATATCATTATTATTAGTATTTGAAAAATCACACAACTTAGTAAAAACAAAGTAAGCAAACAAGAAAATAAAAATATTTTTGTGTTTTTGTATAAACAAATAGAGGTGGGGGAGATGAAAACAAGAGGCAAAGGCAACTAAAAATAAGAGCAAGTAGATGATAGTTTGTGCAAAGGTACTTGATAGGTTTTGATGATGCCTCCCCAACAACAGCGCCAGAAATTCTTCCTGCTACTTGTGAGCTGCGTTGGGATTTCCTCAAAAAGTAGAGGATGATGTGATACTGTAGACATAAGTATTTCCCTCAGTTAAGAATCAAGGTTATCAATCCATTAGGAGAATCACACAAAGCCTCGCGAACAGCACTTGCACACACAAAAGCAAATACTGGCACCCAACACAAACAAGGGGTTGTCAATCCCCTCAGCGGTTACTAGCAAGGATTAAATCCCATAGTGGTAAGTGAATAAATAAATTGCAAAACAAAATAAAATAAATCAAATTGCAACAAGGTATTTTTGTATTTTTATATATGATAAAAGCAGACCCAAGGGCCATAGTTTTCACTAGAGGCTTCTCTCTCGAGCACATAGCATACGTTGGGTGAACAAATTACTATTAGGCAATTGATAGAAAAGAAAATAGTTATGACAATATTCAAGGAAATGATTATGTATATAGGCATCACGTCTGAGACAAGTAGACCGACTCCTTCCTGCATCTACTACTATTACTCCACCCATCGACCGCTATCCAGCATGCATCTAGGGTATTAAGTATAAAACATAGGGATGCCTTACGCAAGATTACATAATGTAGACAAAGTAAACCCAGTCAATATGAATAAACTCCATCGTTTTACCCTTAATGGCAACAATACAAATACTTCTCTTGTCCCCTACTTTGTCACTGGGATAGAGCACCGCAAGATTGAACCCATCACAAAGCACCTCTCCCATTGCAAGACAAAGTCTAGTTGGCCAAACCAAACAGATATATCAGAGAGAAATACAAAGCTATAACAATCATGCATAATAAAGTTTAGAAAAGACTCAATTAGTATTCATGAATAATTTGATCATCAAACCACAATTCATCGAATCCCAACAAAGACACCACAAAAGAAGATTACATCGGATAGAACTCCAAGGACAACGAGGAGAACATTGCAAAGAGAGAGAAGAATCCATCTATCTACTAGCCATGGACCCGTAGGTCTATGGTGAACTACTCACGCTTCATCGGAAGGTAGCAGGGATGATGTAGAAGCCTTCCGTGATCGATTTCCCCTCCGGTGGAATACCAGGAAAGGCCTCTAAATGGAAACACAGAAGAAGAGAAGCTTGCGGTGGCCGAAAAAGTGTTTAAGTGGCTCTCTGGTATATTGCGAACATTTGGGAATTTATAGAGGTGGAATTAGGTCAAGAGGTGTGCTACTTCTTGAGCTTGCGTTGGTTTTTCCCTTGAACGGGAAAGGGTGATGCAGCAATGTAGAGATAAGTATTTCCCTCAGTTAGAGAACCAAGGTATCAATCCAGCAGGAGACGACGCACAAGCTACCAATACCTGCACAAACAATCAGACAACTTGCACCCAACACAATAAAGGGGTTGTCAATCCCTTCACGGTCACTTGCAAAAGTGAGATCTAATAGAGATAGATGAAAATAAACAAAACACAAAGTAAATATTTTTGGTATTTTTGGTTTATAGATCGGAAAGTAAAAGATTACAAAAATAGTAGATCGAAAACTAATATGATGGAAAATAGACCCGGGGCCCATAGGTTTCACTAGAGGCTTCTCTCAAGATATCAAATAATACGGTGGGTGAACAAATTACTGTTGAGCAATTGATAAAAAAGCACAAAGTTATGACGATATCTAAGGCAATGATTATGAAATATAGGCATCACGTCTGTGTCAAGTAGACCGACTCCTTCCTGCATCTACTACTATTACTCCATACACCGACCGACTCCTGCCTGTATCTAGAGTACTATGTTCATGAAGAACAGAGTAACACATTAAGTAAGATGACATGATGTAGAGGAATAAAGTCAAGCAATATGATGTAAACCCCATCTTTTTATCCTTGATGGCAACAATACAATATGTGCCTTGCTACCCCTACTGTCACGGCAAAAGGACACCACAAGATTGAACCCAAAGCTAAGCACTTCTCCCATTGCAAGAGATACCAATCTAGTTGGCCAAACTAAACCTAGTTCAAAGAGAATTACAAAGATATCAAATCATTCATATAAGAATTAAGAGAAGATTCAAATAATATTCATAGATAAGCTGATCATAAATCCACAATTCATCGAATCTCGACAAGCACACCGCAAAAGAAGATTGCATCAGATAGATCTCCAAGAACATCGAGGAGAACATGGTATTGAGAATCAAAGAGAGAGAAGGAGCCATCTAGCTACTAGCTATGGACCCGTAGGTCTGAGGTAAACTACTCATGTTTCATCAGAAGGGCAATAGAGTTGATGTAGAAGCCCTTCATGATTGAATCCCCCTCCATAGGATGACGGAAAAGGCCCCTAGATGGGATCTCATGGGAACAGAAGGTTCCGGCGATGGAAAAGTGTTTTCGTGGATGCTCCTGGTGGTTTGGGGATATGTGAATATATATGACGAAGAAGTAGGTCAGTGGAGTTAGGGGGCACAAGGCAGGGGGTGCGCCCTACCACCTGGGGGCACCCTCCCCCTTGTGGCCACCTCGTGGTTCTTCCGGCTTGATCTCCAAGTCTCCTGGGTGTCATCGCAAAGGTTTTATTCCATTTGGTATTCCTTCTCTACGAATCTCAAAAACAAGGAAAAAAACTGAAACTGGCACTGGGCTCTAGGTTAATAGGTTAGTCCCAAAAATTATATAAAATAGCATATTAATGCATATAAAACATCCAAAACAGATAATATAATAGCATGGAACAACCAAAAATTATATATACGTTGGAGACGTATCATGAATCCCCAAACTTAATTCCTGCTCATCCTCGAGTAGGTAAATGGTAAAAATAGAATTTTTGATGTGGAATGCTACCTAACATATTTATCCGTGTAATTTTTCTTTATTGTGGCATGAATGTTCAGATCCGTAAGATTCAAAACAAAAGTTTAATATTGACATAAAAACGATAATACTTCAAGCATACTAACAAGGCAATTATGTCTTCTCAAAATAACTTGGTGAAAGGAAGCTATCCCTACAAAATCATATAGTCTGGCTATGCTCCATCTTCATCACACAAGATATTCAAATCTTGCACACCCCCATGACAAGCCAAGCAATTGTTTCATACTTTTGATGTTCTCAAACTTTTTCAACTTTCATGCAATACATGAGCGTGAGCCATGGACATAGCACTATAGGTGGAATAGAATATGGTGGTTGTGGATAAGACAAAAAGAGGGAGATAGTCTCACATCAGCTAGACGTATTAACGGGCTATGGAGATGCCCATAAATAGATATCAATATGAGTGAGTAGGGATTGCCATGCAACGGATGCAACAGAGCTATAAGTTTATGAAAGCTCAAAAAGAAACTAAGTTGGTGTGCATCCAACTCGCTTGCTCACGAGGACCTAGGGCAATTTGAGGAAGCCCGTCATTGGAATATACAAGCCAAGTACTATATTGAAAAATTACAACTATTATATGAAAGTGACAACATAGGAGACTCTCTATCATGAAGATCATGGTGCTACTTTGAAGCACAAGTGTGGTAAAAGGATAGTAACATTGCCCCTTATCTCTTTTCTCTCATTTTTTTGGGCCTTCTCTTTTTTTGGCCTCTTTTTTCGTCTGTAGTCCCATGCCGACTTCTGGGGGGATCATAGTCTCCATCATCCTTTCCTCACATGGGACAATGCTCTAATAATGAAGATCATCATAGTTTTATTTACTTACAACTCAAGAATTACAACTCGATACTTCAGCGGTGTACCGGGATGAAGAATTACAACTTACAAAATATGACTCTATATGAATGCCTCCAGCGGTGTACCAGGATGTGCAATGAATCAAGAGTGACATGTATGAAGGAATTATAAATGGTGGCTTTGCCACAAATACGATGTCAACTACATGATCCATCAAAGCAACAAGACAATGATGAAGTGTGTCATAATAAACGGAACGGTGGAGAGTTGCATGGAAATATATCTCGGAATGGCTATGGAAATGCCATAATAGGTAGGTATGGTGGCTGTTTTAAGGAATGTATATGGTGGGTGTATGGTACCGGTGAAAGTTGCGTGGTACTAGAGAAGCTAGCAATGGTGGAAGGGTGAGAGTGACATTAGTCATAAAGAACTCACATACTTATTGCAAAAATATATTAGTCATTGAAACAAAGTACTACGCGCATGCTCCTAGGCAGATAGATTGGTAGGAAAAGACCAACGCTCGTCCCCGACCGCCACTCATAAGGAAGACAATCAATAAATAAATCATGTTCCGACTTCATCACATAACGGTTCACCATATGTGCATGCTACTAGAATCACAAGCTTCAACCCAAGTATTTCTACAATCCACAATTACTTACTAGCATGACTCTAATATCACCATATTTATATCTCAAAACAATCATAAGGAATCAAACTTCTCATAGTATCCAATGCACTTTATATGAAAGTTTTTATTATATCCCTCTTGGATGCCTATCATATTAGGACTAAATTTATAACCAAAGCAAATTACCATTTTGTTTAGAGACTCTCAAAATAATATAAGTGAAGCATGAGAGTTCAACAATTTCTATAAAATAAAACCACCGTCGTGCTCTAAAAAGATATAAGTGAAGCACTAGAGCAATATTGCCTAGCTCAAAAGATACAAGTGAAGCACATAGAGTATTCTAATAAATCATGATTCATGTGTGTCCCTCTCAAAAGGTGTGTATAGCTAGGATGATTATGGCAAACTAAAAAGCAAAGACGCAAATCATACAAGACGCTCCAAGCAAAACACATATCATGTGGTGAATAAAAATATAGCCTCAAGGTTACCGATAGACGAAGATGAAAGAGGGTGGGCTCTTGGTTGTCCTTCAATATTACCTTGGGGTGCCTTGGGCATCCCCAATCTTAGGCTCTTGTCACTCCTTATTCCATAGTCCATCAAATCCTTACCCAAAACTTGAAAACTTCACAACACAACACTCAACAGAAAATCTCATAAGCTCCGTTAGTATAAGAAAATAAATCACCACTTTTGAACTCATTATTTATTTATATTGGTGTAATATCTACTGCATTCCAACTTTTCCTTGGTTCATATCCCCGAGACTACCCATAGATTCATCAAGATAAGTAAACAACACACAGAAAATAGAATCTGTCAAAAACAGAAGAGTTTGTAGCAATATGAAACTTTGAATACTTCTGTAACTCCCAAAATTCTGAAAAATTAGGACAACCTGGGAAATTTTTGTTCCAATATTGTGAAAAAGGAATCAGATCAATATCACGCTTCTTTGAATTATGAAAATTATTTTCCTGGGCGCAAAAGTTTCTGTTTTTCAGTAAGATAAAACTACTATCACCATAAGTCACCCCAAAGGTCTTACTTGGCACAAACACTAATTAAAACACAAAACCACATCCAACCAGAGGCTAGATGAATTATTCAAAGCAAAACAGGAGCTCAAAGCAAAGAACAAAAATAAAATTGGGTTGCCTCCCAACAAGCGCTATTGTTTAACGCCCTTAGCTAGGCATAAAAACACGAATAGATCTAGGTATTGTCATTTTTGGTATGCAATTCTTTTCTCATCAAATCCTCCAAAACTCATCTTAGCAAATCTATCCTTTCTTTTATTTCCTTTCTAGTATATGAACTTAAATCACGAAAAGGACTTTTACTAGTGATTTTGACATTCATAAACCCGCAATCAGGATCATCACAATATATATCATCATACAAAACACGTATCTCGTTTCTAACGGGTTCCTTCATCATCTTATTCAAACAATCCCTATTAAATCCTGCATAAATTCCCCTTGTAATCCAATCAAATTCCTCACAGGTCTCAAGGTACAAAGTCTGAGAGATTTCTAAATAGGTAACTCTCCTCTTAAGATTCTCACTATAAGATTGATAATCCCTAGATTCGAAACTACGCATAGTTTCTGTATCATGAAGGATATCTCGAATCGGAGGGTGTGCGACATCTTTATTATCGAAAGCAAAAATATCCCTAGCTTCTTGTTTTATAGAATCAAATTCTCACATAAGGATAATGGTAGCAATCTTTTTAGCTATAGGATGATTAATGTTGGGAAGTTCGTAAAATACCTTTGCAAAGCAGGATGAATTTGCACAAATTTTCTTTCTAATTTCTCAATGAGCATAACAATGGCGTCTGCATAAAAATTTGTATCAAGAAGAATAGATTTTTTACTCATAGGCATAGATCCCATACAATCAAAGAATTCTTGAATAATACTTTTTCCAATAATATTACCATCCCCCACATGAAAAGTTTTTGCTTTGTAATTAGGAGGAGTTTCAGTTTCATGATCCAAAGAACAAGACCCAAGTTTTTCCTCAAGATTTTCAACGATGGCTTCCCCAGATTCAGACATGATAACAACAACCCAACCTAACAATCGGACAAAAAGAAAACGAAGAAGACGAATGGAAGAGGGGCGAAGAAAAAGGCAAAGAAACGGGAAAATCTTTTTAAAAATCATTTTAGGAGTGGGTGAGAAGAAAACGAGAGGCAAATGGCGAATAATGTAATGCAAGAGATGAGAGTTCTATGAGGGTACTTGGTATGTCTTGACTTGGTGTAAATCTCCCCGGCAATGGCGCCAGAAATTCTTACTGCTACTTCTTGAGCTTGTGTTAGTTTCTCCCTTGAAGAGGCAAGGGTGATGCAGCAAAGAAGAGATAAGTATTTCCCTCAGTTAGAGAACCAAGGTATCAATCCAGTAGGAGACAACGCACAAGCCACCAATACCTGCACAAACAATCAAACAACTTGCACCCAACACGGTAAAGCGGTTGTCAATCCCTTCAAGGTCACTTGCAAAAGTGAGATCTAATAGAGACAGATGAAACTAAGCAAAAGATAAAGTAAATATTTTTGGTATTTTTGGTTTATCGATCAGAGAGTAAAAGATTGCAAAAATAGTAGATCGAAAGCTAATATGATGGAAAATAGACCCGGGGCCATAGGTTTCACTAGAGGCTTCTCTCAAGATAGCAAATAATACGGTGGGTGAACAAATTATAGTCGAGCAATTGATAGAAAAGCGAAAGTAATGACGATATCTAAGGCAATGATTATGAAATATAGGCATCATGTCTGTGTCAAGTAGACCGACTGCTGCCTGCATCTACTACTATTACTCCACGCATCGACTGACTCCTACCTGCATCTAGAGTATTAAGTTCATGAAGAACAGAGTAACACATTAAGTACGATGACAAGACATAGAGGAATAAACTCAGGCAATATGATGTAAACCCCATCTTTTTATCCACGATGGCAAAAATACAATATGTGCCTTGCAGCCCCTACTATCACTGGGAAAGGACACCGCAAGATTGAACCCAAAGCTAAGCACTTCTCCCATTGCAAGAAAAAAGAATCTAGTTGGCCAAACTAAACCGGAAGTTCAAAGAGAATTACAAAGATATCAAATCATGCATATAAGAATTCAGAGAAGATTCAAGTAATATTGATAGATAAGCTGGTCATAAATCCACAATTCAGCAGATCTTTACAAACACACTACAAAAGAAGATTACATCAGATAGATCTCCAAGAACATTGAGGTGAACATGGTATTGAGAATCAAAGAGAGAGAAGAAGCCATCTAGCTACTATCTATGGACCCGTAGGTCTGAGGTAAACTACTCACGCTTCATCAGAAGGGCAATAGAGTTGATGTAGAAGTCCTCCGTGATCGAATCCCCCTCCGGTAGGATGCCGAAAAAGGCCCCTAGAAGGGATCTCACGGGAACAGAAGGTTGCGGTAGTGGAAAAGTATTTTCGTGGATGCTTCTGGTGGTTTGGGGATATATGTGAATATATAGGACGAAGAAGTAGGTCGGTGGTGTCACTGGGGGCCCACAAGGCAGGGGGCGGGCCCTCCCCCCTTATGGCCGCCTCGTGGCTCTTCTGACTAGATCTCCAAGTCTCCTAGGTGTCTTCTGGTCTAAGTAAAATCACCGGGAAGGTTTTATTCCGTTTGGACTCCATTTGGTATTCCTTCTCTGCGAAGCTCAAAAACAAGGAAAAAACAGAAACTAGCACTGGGCTCTAGGTTAATAGGTTAGTCCCAAAAATAATATAAAACAGCATATTAATGCATATAAAACATCCAAAATAGATAATATAATAGCATGGAACAATTAAAAATTATAGATATGTTGGAGACGTATCAAGGTGCCACAAGGGGCACACAAGCCTGGGGGCGCCTGAGGCAGTCCTAGACTAGGGGGTCCTCGGGCGACCGGCCTATTTGATACGGGTCGGACTGATGGGCCGTGAAGATAAAGGCAGAAGATTATCTCCCGTGTCCGGGTAGGACTCCTGTATGCGTGAATGGCAAGATTTGTGTCCGGATAAGCTATTTCCTTTTTCTCTGAACCGATTCTATACAACCCTAGGCCCCTCCGGTGTCTATATAAACCGGAGGGTTTTGCCTGTAGAGGCAAGGAGAATATCCATAGGCTAGACAAGCTAGGGTTTAGCCATTACGATCTCGAGGTAGATCAACTCTTGTAACCCCTATACTCATTGAATACAATCAAGCAGGACGTAGGGTTTTACCTCCCTCTAGAGGGCCCGAACCTGGGTAAACATTGTGTCCCTTTGTCCATTTTTACCATTGATCCTCACACGCACAGCTTGGCCCCCCTGCCTGAGATTTTCCGGTTTTGACACCGACATTGGTGCTTTCATTGAGAGCTCTGTTGCGTTGTCAAACAGAAGGATTGATGGCGCACCTCTTCATCAACGATGATGCCTTGTCCAGGGATACTTTTCTCCCTAGACAGGTCTTCGTGTTCGGTGGCTTCATGCTACGTGTCGACTCAACCGGCCACCTTGAGCAGGTCGATAGTTACGCCCCCGGTCACCAGATCAGGTTTGGGAACCTAAATTACGTCGCTGATATCCGAGGAGATATGATCTTCGAGGGGTTCACGGCCACGACTGCCGCTCCCTACCCTTATGAAGAAGTCCCTTCGGATCCGCTATCAGATCCCATCCATGGGTCAATATTTGCACCCACCTCGGCCTTAGATCCGGGGAAGGTTATGTTGTCCGAAGACGGGAGTATCGACCCCGCCGGACTTTCTCCTATCATGGAGCTCCCAATCGGAGACCCAGATGCGATCGCGCCGTTGGTAAACCCAGAGTCAAACGGGACACTCCCAATCATCAGAGAGCTGGACTCGCCTCTAGACAATAACTCCGAGCTGTCGAGGTCTGCGTCCATCGGGCTCGATCAAGTGCCCAGCCTTGCATATCCGCAAACTCCTATCCAGCTTTTGCTCTTAGACGAAGCACTAGGCTTAATACAATCTCACCATTACGGAAGTCGTGCCTCTGAACTACACCCAGCTTAGGCTGGGGTCTGAGATCGGGGAATTTCACACCCCACCCACCATCGACTTAATAGCCATTGTCGAGGATTTAACCGACATGCTAGACTACGCCTCCGAAGACATAGACGACATGGACGATGATTCGACGCCAAGCAAAGCCAAAACCCGCCTATCACTAGGTGTTGGACGGCCACTTCTACCTATGATGTATACATGGTGGACACTCCTGAGAAGAAGGACGACGATGGCATCCAAGATCCAGGTAAGGACAAGCCCGTCGATGAACCACCAAAGCACCGGCGTCAGCGGCGCCGCTCACGATCGCATCGGGCAAAGGATAGTAACACCGGCATCGGAGATAATGACACTCCGGATAACGCCGAAGACCGCGACCACCCCGTCGATCCCACGTCCAAATAGGACGAGAGGGAGGAGGGTCAGCATAGGCTCAAACATGCTGATCATGAGGACTCAGAAGTCAGGAACTACCTACCTGCCTCTAAGGAGGATGTGAGCCTTGGTGACGAAGATTTCATCGTCCCAGAGGAACCCCTCAAACAAGAATGCTTCAAGCGACAACTCATCGCCACTGCACGGAGCCTGAAAAAGAAACAGAGCAGCTTCACGCTGAATAGGACACACTCAATGATAGATGGACTAAGGTTCTAGCCACCGAAGAGTACGACCTTAAGCGACTAGTAAAGAGTTACCCCAAGCGTAGGCTGCTGCCACAATTTGACGATGAAGCCCTCGAGGCAATTCCATCAAAATACAATTATGCTGATCAACCAAACCGACCACCACGTGGATGGGAGAAAATGTCCTATCACACCGAACACCAGCCTGCACCACCTCGCCATAGAGGCAAGGAGACGCGGCGCCGGACTACACTTATGACTTACGTCGGGACTTGGCCAATAAAGCCGACCATGCTAGATCGATCTACGGATCCAGAGGATGTGCGTTGGCACGAGATGAAGGCCACCAAACCTGGCGCGATGAACATCATCAAGTTTGAGGTTAGCACCGAACACAGATGTCATCCGAACTCCATCGCAATGTGGCCAGGCATAGAGGTGCTGCACACCCTATGTGATTTGCTGAAGAAGTAATGCAGCACCAATTTTTGGAAGGGTTTAAACCCGTTAACATCGAGCAGTACGATGGAACGACAGACCATGTCGTCTGGATTGAGGACTTTCTTATCCATATTCATATGGCTCGCGGAGATGACCTCCATGCCATTAAATACCTTCCTCTGAAGTTGAAGGGACCAACACGACACTGGCTGAATAGCCTCCCAGAGAACTCCATTGGGAGCTGGGAAGCTATAGAAGATGCTTTCCAGGGCAACTTCCAGGGCACTTATGTCCGGCCACCAGACGCCGATGCCCTAAGTCACATAGTCCAGCATCCCGGAGAGTCACCTTGCAAACTTTGGAATCGGTTCCTCATTAAAAAGAACCAAATCGTGGACCATCCAGACGCCGAAGCCTTAGCGACCTTTAAACATAGTGTCTGTGACGAATGGCTCGCCCGACACCTCAGGCAGGAAAAGCCGAAAACCATGGCAGTCCTTACAACACTCATGACCCGCTTCTGCGCGGGCGAAGATAGCTGGCTAGCTCGTAGAAGCAACAGTTCCAGTGACCCCGACACCTCTAAGGCTAGGGACAGCAATGGAAGGCCATGCAGCAATAAAAACAAACGTCAGAACAATAACGATGACACAGAAGACACGCAGTCAATGCCGGATTCAGTGGTTCTAAACCTGGTCAGCGAAAGAAACCTTTTAAGGGCAACAGGGACAGTCCATCCAATTTGGGCAAAATCATCGAGAGGCCTTGTCACATTCATGGCACCCCCGATAAGCCTGCCAATCACACCAATAGAAATTGCTGGGTTTTCAAATAGGCTGGTAAGTTAAACATCGAACACAAGAGGAAGGGACCTCCAAGCAAGGACGATGATGAGCCCGGTCAGCCGAACACCGGGGGTCAGAAGCAGTTTCCCCCCAAAGTGAAAACAGTGAACATGATCTATGTCACCCACATCCCCAAAAGGGAGCGCAAACGCGCACTAAGGGACATCTAGGCCGTAGAGACTGTCGCCCCAAAATTCAACCCATGGCCGGCTAGTCTGATCACCTTCTATAGTAGGGATCATCCAACCAGTATCCATAACGGGGGTTCGGCCGCCCTGGTACTCGATCCTATCATTGACGAATACCATCTCACTAGAGTCCTTATGGACAGCGGCAGCAGTCTTAACTTGATCTATCAAGACACCATCCGTAAAATGGGCATCGACCCGTCAAGAATCAAGCCCAGTAACACTACCTTTAAGGCCATGTTCGGTTAATCCCCTTGCCATAGGGATTGAAGGGTATTGGGGAGGTTTGAGAAGGATTTTGACTTGCAAAGGATTTAATCCCCTTCAATCCCTTTCAAACCTCTTCAAACCCTCCCAAACCGAACAAGGCCTAAAGGAGTGATACCCGGCGTGGAGGCCCGTTGTACGGGCTCATTAAAACTGGAAGTGGTATTTGGCTCTTAGAACAACTTCCATAGCAAAGAACTGATCTTTGATATCATCCCCTTCTGTAGTGGCTATCACGCATTGCTCGGACGAACCGCTTTCGCTCGTTTCAATGCAGTCCCGCACTATGCTTATTTGAAGCTTAAAATGCCCGGACCGCGTGGTGACGTCACAGTCAAGAAATATGGAGTTCCCTCCGTACTGAGGAGCACACCGCGGCCCTAGCAGCCGAGGTGCATGGCGGCCTTATTAAGCCAAACAATTCATCAGCCATCAAGACCAATGACATTGCCAAAAGAGTCCAGTCCGCACCTCATGGAGATAGCTCGGTGGACCTGGACCTGGAATAGCATTTTTGCCTCCACCTACTGCCCCACAAGGCTGCGGTTTATGTATTGTGCGTACATAACTACACACTTAAAATACCTTGGGCAACGCCGGAGGCAAACTGCGGAGAAGGTCCATAGTACGGTTCAACCCAATTCGGACTCCACATACCTTTTTCCTCTCTTTCACTGTAGGTTCATTCGAAAACCTACCAGCTGTATGGTTGCATGAGCGCTCCCTCCTCGGCCCCTCTTTCTCTTCTTTATAGACAACTATCTAATCTCCCTCTCAAAGGATTCACTACTAAGGAGAAACGACACAGACGTGCGGCAGGTCATCACTGGGATCTTCAAACCACCATGTTTTAGGCCCCGTGGAAACGTTTCCCTTGTGTAAATTTTTGGCATGTAACATGACCTCAATATTCATGGCATCATTTGCGAAATGCGTCTCGACGTATTAATAAGGATATGAAGGAAGCAGATGATCACCACTTTTTGTTCGGTACCCACGATCTACTATCATCCGTATTCCCCCCTTATTTTTGATTTATATATGTGCTTTATCCCGGCCTTGATGCTGGGGGCTATATTCGGCCTTGCACATTCTAAAGTTCGAACACCTGTAGGGAGCTCTTCGACGTCTCGGATATTGCATTATATGCATAGGTTCCGAATCATGTCTTTGGTCTAAAGTTGGGTTACCTGGCTCCTATTCTTACCACCTTACGTTCTGCCAGTTCGGCTAAGGTAGTAAAGGGATAACTATTGCGATTGAATTTCTGGTTCGTCCAGTTAAGTACCTCAGTAGAGAAAGCCGAAAACTAACCGTCATGATAAGCGAGAGCTGGTCAGCGATCCAGTGACTTAGTGTTATACTACAAATCGTTAGCGATTCTTCCATGTCACACGAGGGGCTGGGATTCGACTAGCTATGTTGCAAAGGCACTGTAATCCGGACGGACGCATAATGCAACAGGGGCTAGTACTTAGCCCCACCAATGGACTCTTATGGCTAAGTGAAGGTAATAAAGCCGCATAGTCTGATTGCCTAGTTCACCGGGCGGATGCCTCCTCTATGGACCAACATGTTGGATAAAGTGCGGATACGCGTTATGAACACCCTTGTAACATTTACATGGGGGCAGAAGCCGACGACTGGCAACCTTAAAAAATATAAACAATAAATGGCCGGACAGGAGGATAAACTAACATAAAA
Organism: Triticum dicoccoides; assembly: GCF_002162155.2. Lineage (NCBI taxonomy): Eukaryota > Viridiplantae > Streptophyta > Magnoliopsida > Poales > Poaceae > Triticum > Triticum dicoccoides. The sequence continues at coordinate 280,471,372 of NC_041387.1, read as the reverse complement.
GGCGCAACCATAGCTCAGACTCATAACATAGTTTTTTAACCAAGGTACATCTACTCGAACATAATGTCCTTTGAACACTGGGCCTCTACTATTTGAGCCCCTTCTAGGACATCTTCAAAGTACCTCTCCGGCTTCCGATGATCTTTGCCCTCGGGTGGACCTGCGGTCGCCACTTTGGTGGCCTTCATTTTCACCCATTGCATCTAACGCGGGCGAAGGCCATCCGGGCACCTTCTATGTAGGCCGACCGCTTTATGGCGTCGATCCGAGGACGCACGTTGACAAGCCGCTTTACGAGGCCGAAGTAGTTGTTGGGCTGGCTAAAGTTGGACTATAGATCCTTCATGGCCAAAACTGCCACCCTATGCAGCTCGGTCAGCTGCTTCAGTTGGTCGCTCAGAGGCATCGGATGCTCCGGCGCGAGATACTGCGACTAGAACAGCTTCTCGGTTGAGCTCCCCTCCTGGGCTCGGAAGAACTGTGCGGTGTCGGCGACAGTCCTCGGAAGATCCGCAAATGCGCCTGGAGAACTCCAAACTCGGGTCAGCAAGATATACCTCTTACTTCCAAATTTACTCTGCTGTCGGCCTTGCTTGCTGGATCTCCCCACGAGTGCTCTGGGACACAACCTGGGCATCTTTGGCATCCTGGAGAGCCTTCGCAAGTTCGGACGCTTGGTCCAAAGTCTTCTACTCCAAGGACTCACACTTGGTGATGTTCTCCTTGAGCTCTTGCTCGACTTCGGCCACCCGAGCTTCATGTCGGCGGTGGGTAGTTTGCTCCGCCTCCAGCTCCTTAGCCGGCTTGTCAGTGGCTGCCTTATTCGCCTTCGCCTCCTTCTTGGCTTGGGCAAGCGCGCCTTTGAGGGACTCGACCTCGGTTGCACCAACTGTGATCATAATCACAAAATCCAATGAGTTCAAAGACTCGCTATACATATCACTTTTGATATATAACTTCTGCATACCTTGTGTCTCCTCGAACCGCTTGTTGATGCGGTCGAGCTCCTCATCGGCCACTCGCAGCTTCCGATTAAGCTCGGAAACCTCTGCGGCCTGGGCGGTGGCCGCCAACATGGATGCCTGTTACACACATTAGCACAATATATTAAAGTCCGAATTGTCATGTCATCCCCTGTCCGGATCGTTCTAATCTAGACAGAGTCTTAGGGGCTACTATCTATACATGGGTTCATCCTTTCATATAACAAGTCTTCTAGAGGATTACGTCGCATACCTCAAAGCCCGATAGTAGGTTGTTGAAGGCTTCGTTCAGTCTGCTTTTTGCAGAGAGAATTCTCTCCATAACCGCACCCATCAGGGTGCGGTGCTCCTCCATGATGGGAGCGCGTTGCAGCGCTTCCTCCAGAGCATGAGCAACTTCCGAATTAATGGAGGCCGCTGATAGAGCTGCTGCTCCTCCCCCCTCTCTTGAAGGGGGCTGCGCATCCCTTCCTGGATCCGCATTAGCCTCCGGAATGGTGTGTGGTGGGGGCCCGGACTGATGGGGCTCTCCATTGTTGGTTGTCATGGGGGTCGCCTCCCCCAAGTCTTTGGCGACCGAGGTGTCATCCTCATGCGCCTTCTCGACAGCCTCGTCCACCCCTCCTCGGCCAGGAGAAGTCCTTCGGGACAACACCTTATGTCCTTCATGGCAATAGGCGAGGGGGCTCGCGACGACGCGTCACTCTCCTCCTGCTCAAGCGGCAGGGAGTTCCCCTCCGACGAAGGGGTGTTCCGAATCTCGCGGGGAGGGCTGAAAAGCAAATAAAAATATAACATACATAACAGAGGCAGCTAAGCGGAAACCAAATAGTAAGATTGCGAATGCTTACAATTCGGCCAGGGGCTTCACCCTGGGAGGTCTTTTGGGGATGTGTTCGGACTCTGAGTCCGAACTGACCGAAAGGGTGATAACCCACAAGTATAGGGGATCACAACAGCTTTCGAGGGTAGAGTATTCAATCCAAATTTATAGATTGGACACAAGGGGAGCCAAAGAATATTTGAAGGTATTAGCAACTGAGTTGTCAATTCAACCACACCAAGAGATTAATTATCTGCAGCAAAGTGATTAGTAGCAAAGTAGTATGATAGTTTTGATAATAGTAGCAACAACAACAATAACGGTAATAGTGATAGCAATGATTTTGTAGCAGTAACAATAACAGTAGCAGCAGTAGTAACGTAGCAAGAACAATATAAGGTAAATTCGTAGGCATTGGAACGGTGACTCGGTGGATGTTATTCATCATGAGACAGTCATAACCTAGGGAGATATGGCACTAGCTCCCGTTTATAAATATAATGTAGGCATGTATTCCGTAAATAGTCATACGTGCTTATGTAAAGAACTTGCACGCCATCTTTTGTCCTACCCTCCTGTGGCAGCGGGGTCCTATTGGAAACTAAGGGATATTAAGGCCTCCTTTTAATAAAGAACCGGAACAAAGCATTAACACACGGTGAATACATGAACTCCTGAAACTACAATCATCACCGGGAGTGGTCCCGACTATTGTCACTCCGAGGTTGCCGGATCGTAAACGTAGTAGGTGATTATAACTTGCAAGATCAGATCTAGAACATAGATATAATGGTGATAACATAAATGGTTCAGACCTGAAATCATGGCACTCGAGCCCAAAGTGACAAGCATTAAGCATGGAAAAGTCATAGCAACATCAATCTTAGAACATAGTGGATACTAGGGATCAGGCGCTAACAAAACTAACTCGATTACATGATGAATCTCGTCCAACTCTTCACCGACCAGTGAGCCTATGAAGGAATTACTCACTCCTGGTGGGGAGCATCATGGAATTCGTGATGGAGATGTGTTGGTGATGACGAAGATCGAAGATCCCTCTCTGGAGCCCCAAACGGACTTTAGATCTGGCCTCCCAATGAAGAATAGGAGACGGCAGCGGCTCCGTCTTGTGAAACACGATAATTCTTTCTCCCTGATTTTTTTTCTAGAATATGTTATTTTATAGCGTCAATTTCAGGGTCATCAGGGCCACCAAGTGAGGACAACCCACCTGGGCGCGCCTAGAGGGGGTGGCGCGCCCTGGTGGGTTGTGCCCACCCAGGTGCCCCCTATGGTGGTTCTTGGCTCCAGATATTTTCTTTTATTGTATAAAAAATCCTCGCAAAGTTTTGTTCCATTATGAGAACTTCTATTTCTGCACAAAAGTAACGCCATGGTAGTTCTACTGAAAACATCATTAGTCTTGCTTAGTTTCATTCAAATCATGCAAATTAGAGTCCAAAACAAGAGGCAAAGCATTAGAAAAGTAGATACGACGGAGACTTGTCAACTCCCCCAAGCTTAAACCTTTCCTTGTCCTCAAGCAATTCAGTTGATAAACTGAAAGTGAAAAAGAAAAACTTTTATGAACTCTTTTGCTCTTGTTTCATAAATAAGCTTAAACAGCACCCAGGTTTTCAGTAAAGATTATACTAACCATGTCGGCAATAACTGTTAAAAATTATATTAACTCATATCAATGACATAATCAAGTGGAGAGCAATAATAAGATATCTCAAATAGCAACATGTTGTCAAAACAACCATGATACAATATGACAATAGTGGTATCTCACTAGCCCTTTCTGAGACCGCAACGCATAAATGCAGAGCACCCCCAAAGTTCAAGCAACGACTAAACATTGTAATTCATGGTAGAAAAGATCCAGTCATGATGCACCCAACATTAGCTACACACAATGCATCAGCATGACACATCCGTGCTCTCAGGTTCTGGCACTTATTTGAGAAGGTGACGACACAACATAAAAGTAAATAGATAGTCCCTTTTACAGAGGGAAGCAGTGATTTGTAGAGGTGCCAAAGCTCAAGTTTTTAAAACAGAGGTAAATGAAATTTTGAGACATGCACCCTTCTCATTTACTTCACAACTATTAGTTATCAATATCTTCCATGCTAAACACGCTAGTGGCGGTTCCCAAGCGATAAAGTAAAGGTTATGACTCCATTGGGAGTTTTTGTTTGATTATTTGAGAGATCAATTCTTTTTGCAGTTTGGAACTGGGCATCCCTATTACCGCCCTTTTCTCGTGCGATGGCAATTGAATAAACACTCGACCTGAGAATAACCCACTTAGCATGGAAGATACTGACTACCTCATGCCGTTCCATGAACGATCTAGGCACACAAAAAGCATATTTATTTGAAGTTCTTAGAGATGGCACATGCAAATTTACTTACGACGGCAGGGTAATACCGCATATAGGTTGGTATAGTGGACTCATCTGGAATAACTTGGGTTCAAGGTTTTTGATGTACAAGCAGAGTTCCCACTTAGTACATGTGAAGGCTAGCAAATAGGTTGAGAAGCGGCTAGCTAGAGAGCAACAACGGTCATGAACATGCATTATACATAAGTAACATTGGATACTAGCATGAGTAGGATATGAACACCATGAACATAAACATCATAGAGGCTATGTCAGTTTTGATTCAACTACATGCATGAACATGTGCCAAGTCAAGCCACTCGAACATTCAAAGGAGGATACCATATCATGATACTACATCACAATCATTTTAACACAATGTTGATATCCAAGATAAGTTATTATTCACTCGTAGCTACTTATGCATGGCATGAGAAACTATAATCTCTAATTGTCATTGCAAACATGTTTAATCATAATAGGCTGCATCATGGATACTAGGTTAAACATATTTACAAAAACTGAACAAGTCGAGTTCATATCTGTTTCTCTATGCCACGACCAATTCATCGAACATCGTCATTATTGCCTTTCACTTGCACGACCGAATGATTTAAAAATAATAACAGTGCAAGATTGTCGTGGACTAAGCAGGAATTTGCAAACATTTTATTCAACAGGAGAAGACAAGGTAATATGGGCTTTTTATCAGATCAATAATACTGCAAATGAGAGCCACTCAATATTTTCATCATGGTCTTCTCCTCGGTATGACTCAATAAAAAGAAAAAAAATCAGAGAAACGCACTGAAATATTTTTAGAGTTTTTGGTTTTTCATAAGAAAGCAAATGAAAAGAGAAAAGCAAAACGAGAAAAGCTATTTACACGGGAAAATTCCCAACGAGTAAAAGAAGAACAAGGAAATCTTTTTGGGTTTTCTTTTTAGTGCTATAGCAATTTAAACTAGGAAGAAAAATCAGAAAGAAGCAAGAAAAATATTTTTGGATTTTCTTAAAGTTTTTCAAACACACAAGAAGAAAGCGAGAAAATAAATTTAACATGGATGATACAATGAAAAAGTGTGGACACCGACAACTGGAATGAAATGTGTGAACATGAATGTAATGTCGGTGGAAATATGTACTCCCCCAAGCTTAGGATTTTGGCCTAACTTTCTCTAGGGCCACTCATAGAAGCCGTGAGGTCCAATGTTGAAGTACTAGGGAGGAGGCACTTGGGGGTCCCACTGCTGAGGCTCCTCCTGTGCCGCAGCCAGGTTGTTCCGGTAAGCGACAATGTCCTCAGGCATAATCCTGTATCTGCCCCTGGCAACATGATCAAACAAAGCAGGTGCAGACAAGGGAATAATATCACGAGTTTTCACATTGAAAACTAAGTTGTAAGGCATATCAATATTAGGGTAATCAGCGGCAATAAACTGGTGGTCCTCCAGAGCTGCTCTATTTAAGTAAGCTCTGGGCAAAGGACGATCATGCTGGTGTATCTACACATTAAAGTGAGTCGCCAAGCGAGTAGCATAAATGCCCCCATGTATTTTACCCTTAGATCTATTAAGGTGAAGACGACGTGCCACAATAGCTCCCAAGCTATAAGTGTTCTCGCCATAAAGCGTGCGACGTAAAATAGAAAAGTCCGGGGCGCTAAGTGCACCCACCTTCTCTCTCGCTAGCAAGCACTTTGCAACAAATATAGCAAAATAATGCACGACGGGAAACTGCAAGCTAACAGAGGTGGTGCTCGATACTCCTCTCTCATCCCCCACTGTCAGACTACGGTAAAAACCTTCAAACTTTGAGGGCTTAGGCTCTACCAAATCCCCATCAGAAGGAAGCATGCATATGTCACAAAATTCAGTAAGTGGTATCTGGTGGGGTTCAACATATAAATTAAACTGCACCTCAGGGGGGGTTATTCCTAGAATGGAAATGAAAGTTTTGCACAAAGGAATTTGTGAGGAGATGATACTATTTGCATTCAGCTGCGATGAAGTCGGTGAGGCTGGCATTAGCATCATATTGTGTGAACTCTTGAAGGATTCCAGCCCCTTCCATGAATGGATTATGCGGCCACTCGCACGGACGTAACTTCGCCAACCTCCGGGTATGGAGATCATTGTCAAATGACTCCCCAATAGCCCCCTTGGAGTTCTTCTTGGAAGCAAACTTCCTAAAGAAACCCATCTTTTCCTATGAACAAAATTCTGAAATTTTTAGTCCACAAAATTTTTCTCAGCAAAACTTCACAAAAATGATAGCAACTACTCATAGGGATGTGTAGAGGCCATAACAAGCATTCAAACTACTTAGAACTCTAAGAATTCAACATGCAAGCTCTTCTACAGCATCACCAAGAGTAGCTAATTATTCAAAATATAAACCACTAAAACAAAAAATAATTGGACACATGGAGGGGTCACATACCAAGCAACAAATCCCCAAAACAGTTTCAGAAACGGAGCTTCGAGCAAAGAGATCGAAATCCGCGGTTTTGGGAGCAAGAACACGAGAGACAAAGCAATGGTGATTTTTTTCTAGGTGAATGGAGTGATGTGGGAAGAAGAAGTAAGTGAGGGGGCCCATGTGGGGACCACAACCCACTAGGGCGTGCCTGGGGGTCCTGGCGCGCCCAGGTGGGTTGTGCCCACTTGGTGCACCTCCCTCTGATATTATTTGCACCAGAAATTTAGAAATATTCAAAAAAAACCGTGTTAAATTTTCAGGGCATTCTGGGGAGTTTTATTGTTGGGTCATTTTTTTATTGCACGGAAGACTCAGAAAATAGACAAAGCATGGCATTTTATTTTATTTAACTAAGAAAAACAGAAAACAAAAGGTACGGATAGAAGGTAGTGCTCACTAAATTCTTCAACTTCATACCTCTCAAAATGATCCATTAATAAGGTTGATCAAGTCTTATTAACAACCACTTTCGATTAGCATGAAACCGAAGAACTTTCGTAAACCACTAAGTTACTACAATGGGGATATGAATGTCCCCAACAATAAGCATTTCATATTTCTTTTTAATAGTAGGTAGAGGTAGTTGAAAATTTCCAATAGTGATTGTCGGAGATTTTCCAATAGCATTAATACCATTCACTTGGAATTGTTTCTTCAGAAAGTGCACCGTATGCTCATTACCATTGATATGAAAAGTGATCTTGCTTTTATTGCAATCAATAACAGCCCCTGCAGTATTCAAGAAAGGTCTACCAAGGATAATCGACAAGTTGTCGTCCTCGGGCATCTCAAGTATAACAAAGTCAGTCAAAATAGTAACATTAGCAACAACAACGGGCACATCCTCACAAATACCAATAGGTATGGCAGTTGATTTGTTAGCCATTTGCAAAGATATTTCAATAGGTGTGAGTTTATTCAAATCAAGTCTTTTATATAAAGAGAAAGGCATAACACTAACACGAGCTCCCAAAACACATAAAGCAGTTTTCACATACTTTCTTTTAATGGAGCAAGGTATAGTTGGTATTCCTGGATCTCCATGTTTTTTAGGTACTCCATCTTTAAAAGTATAATTAGCAAGCATAGTGGAGATTCTAGCTTTCGGTATTTTTCTCTTATTGGTGATGATGTCTTTCATGTACTTGGCATAAGGAGGCATTTTTAAGATATCAATCAAGCGAGTTCGCAAAATGACTGGCCTAATCATTTCAGCAAAGTATTCAAATTCTTCATCATTTTTATTTTTAGTTGACTTAGGTGGAAAGGGCATAGGCTTTTGAACCCCTGGTTCTCTTTCCTTTCCATGTTTTCTAGCCACAAAGTCTCTTTTGTCATATCTTTTAGATCAACAGGTGGTTCTATCTCAACATCATTGTCTGTTTATTTTTCATTAGGTTCGGTATCTTCATGAACCTCATCATTATATTTTTCATTATCAGAAGGTGAGTGTTCATTACCAGATTGAGTTTCAGCATCAGAGATAGAAACTTCATTATCATTATCATGAGGTTTTTCTACTTCAAGTTCACTAGAGGCATGCAGAGTCCTATTATTTTTCTTCCTCATTTTATTTTTCTTTTTAGAAGGACTAGGTGCATCAGTGTTAATTCTTTGAGAGTCTTGTTCAATTCTCTTTGGGTGTCCCTCAAGATAAAGTGGTTCCTGAGTCATTTTTACCTCCTCTAGTTGCTACTCTAACAGCAGTCACTTATGTTATTGTTCATTTCATCAAGCAACTCTCTTTGAGATTTAGCAACTTGTTCTAATTGAGTTTGAACCATAGAGGCTTGCTTTCCTACACCTCTAACATCATTTGAGATTCTGAATAACAAGTCACTTAAGCGAGCAATCATATCAGAGTTGTATTTCAATTGTTTCATAACATTTGCATTGAAGTGATCTTGCTTTCTAATGTAATTATCAAACTCATAAAGGCATTGACTAGTATATTTATTACGAGGATCATCACTATCATTGAATTTCATTAAATATTTTACCTCTACCACCTTAGGTGGTGGTGGTGTTTCAAGCCCATGAATTTCTTCGATGGGTGGTAAATTTTTAACATCCTCGGCTTTAATACCTTTTTCCTTCATAGTTTTCTTTGCCTATTGCATATCCGCAGGACTGAGATATAAGATACCCATCTTCTTTGGAGTGGGTTTAATAGATGTTTCAGGAGGAGTCCAATCACCATGATTTTTTAATATGTTATTCAATAATTCTTTAGATTTCCCAATAGTTCATTCCCTGAAAACACAACCAGCACAACTATCTAGGAAATCCCTAGAAGCATCGGTTAGTCTATTAAGAAGATATCAAGTATTTCATTTTTCTTAAGAGGATGATCAGGCAAAGCATTAAGCAATTGGAGAAGCCTCCCCCAAGCTTGTGGGATACTCTCTTCTTCAATTTGCACAAAGTTAAATATTTCCTGCAAGGCAGCTTGTTTCTTATGAGCAGGGAAATATTTTTCAGAGAAGTAATAAATCATATCCTGGGGACTACGCACACAACCAGGAGCAAGAGTATTGTACCAAGCTTTAGCATCACCCTTTAATGAGAATGGGAATAAATTGAGGATATAATAATAGCGAATCTTTTCATTGTGAGCAAAAAGGGTGGCTATGTCATTCACCTTAGTAAGATGTGCCACAATAGTTTTAGTTTCATAACATGGAAAGGATCAAATTCAACCAAAGTAATTAACTCTGGGTCAACAGAGAATTCATAATCCTTATCATCAATAAAGATAGGTGAAGTAGCAAACTCAGGATCACATTTCATTTTAGCATTCAGAGATCTTTCTTTGTACTTGCATAATAACTTCTCTAGATCATCTCTATCCTTACAAGAAAGAATATCTCTAGTTGCCTCCTCACTCATAGCGTAACCTTCTGGTACATTTTGCAATTCATATCTAGGAGGACTAATTCTAGGTGTTTCAAGAGTTTCAGTTTCAAGCTCATCATCAGTTTCAACAATATCATGTTGTCTTACTCTAGCAATTTGTTCATCAAGAAATTCACCTAGTGGCACATCATCATCAAGCAAGGTACTAGCATCATCATGAGTAGCATTCATAGTAGAAGTAGCATACAACTTGTGACATATCAGAATTAATAGCATGTGGTGGTGTTGCAAGTTTACTTATAACAGAAGGTGAATCTAAAGCGGAGCTGGATGGAAGTTCCTTACCTCCCCTCGTCTTAGAGGGAAAAATCTTAGTCTTAGCATCATTTAGATTCTTCATAGTGATAATATGAGAATTATCCCAAGTGACTCAACAAATATAGCTATGCTCCCCGGCAACGGCGCCAGAAAAAGATCTTGATAACCCACAAGTATAGGGGATCGCAACAGTTTTCGAGGGTAGAGTATTCAACCCAAATTTATAGATTCGACACAAGGGGAGCCAAAGAATATTTGAAGGTATTAGTAGCTGAATTGTCAATTCAACCACACATGGATGTTAATTACCTGCAGCAAAGTGATCAGTAGCAAAGTAGTATGATAGTTTTGATAATAGTAGCAAAAGCAACAGTAACGGTAACAGTGATAGCAATGATTTTGTAGCAGTAACAATAGTTGTAGCAGTAGTAGTAACTTAGCAAGAACAATATAAGGTAAATTCGTAGACATTGGATCGGTGACTCGTTGGATGATATTCATCATGAGACAGTCATAACCTAGGGCGATACGGCACTAGCTCCAGTTCATAAATATAATGTAGGCATGTATTTTGTAAATAGTCATATGTGCTTATGGAAAGAACTTGCATGACATATTTTGTCCTACCCTCCCATGGCAGTGGGGTCCTATTGGAAACTAAGGGATATTAAGGCCTCCTTTTAATAGAGAACAGGAACAAAGCATTAACACACGGCAAATACATGAACTCCTCAAACTACGGTCATCACCGGGAGTGGTCCCGACTATTGTCACTCCAGGGTTGCCGGATCATAGCACGTAGTAGGTGAATATAACTTGCAAGATCAGATGTAGAACATAGATATAATGGTGATAACATAAATGGTTCAGATCTGAATATAGTAGGTGACTATAACTTGCAACATCATATTAAGCATGGCAAAGTCATAGCAACATCTATCCCAGAACATAGTGGATACTAGGGATCAGGCCCTAAGAAAACTTACTCGATTACATGGTGAATCTCATCCAACTCCTCACTGACCGGCGAGCCTACGAAGGAATTACTCACTCTCGGTGGGGAGCATCCTATAATTGGTGATGGAGATGTGTTGGTGATGACGAAGATCGAAGATCTCCCTCTCCGGAGCCCCAAACGGACTCAAGATATGGCCTCCCAATGAAGAACAGGAGAGGGCTGCGGCTCCCCATTTTTTTCTGGAAATATGTGGTCTTATAGCATCGGTTTTAGGGTCATCGGGGCCACCAGGTGGGGACAACCCACATGGGCACGCCTGGAGGGGTGACGCGCCCTGGTGGGTTGTGCCCACCTAGGTGCCCCTCTCCGGTGGTTCTTGGCTCCAGATATTTTCTTTTCTTATATAAAAAATCCTTGAAAATTACGTTCCATTCTGAGAACTTTTATTTCTGCACAAAAACAACACCATGGTAGTTCTGCTGAAAACAGTGTTAGTCCGCGTTAGTTTCATTCAAATCGTGCAAATTAGAGTCCAAAACAAGAGGAAAAGCGTTAGGAAAAGTATATATGACGGAGACGTATCAAAGGGTTATCTTCCCCCTCTTCGGCTCCACCACCTCCAGGTCTTCGGAGGTCGTCCTCTTCTTCCTCCTCCCCTTGCGGGGGGAATCGCTTTCCACCTCCGCCTCCTCCTCTTCTTCCTCGTCTCCCTCATGAGAGGAGACGATCTCGGTCTCTCCGGACACAGCGTCCGAAGGGCCTCTGGGGCGGGGGCCGCCCTTGGGCTCCTTGCCCTTCTTCTTACCCTTCTTCTCCGGTGCCTGATAGGGCATCGGAACCAGCATCTCCATCAGCTGGGGAGCATACCTGGCCAAATGGGACGGCCTGGCATGGCATGGCCCGGCCCATCGTAATCGTGCCTGGCCCGACACGGCCCGCAAGGGCACGATTACTACACGGGCCGTGCTGTGCCGGCCCGCGTGCAGCGCCCCCAGGCCCAGGCACGACCCAGTTAGTAAACGGGCCGGCACGTTGGCCCGTTTAGCATGGTGGGCCGCATATTTTTAGCCTGTTATTTGACGCACTAAGCGTTTGTAGCCTATTTTTACATGTTGGGCCATATATAGATGTATAAAAGAATAAAAAAATGTAATCGGGCCGTGCCGTGCCGGCCCGCGTGCCCAGCCTCCAGGCCCAGGCATGGCCCAGAGCGTGCCGCGTGCCGGGCCCGGACCATTTAGCCCGTACCGTGCCTGGCCCAAGGCGGGCCATGCCGGCGTGCTCAGGGGCCGGCCCAAAAAAACCAGCCCATTTGGCCAGCTATACTGGGGAGTAGTTGGGCCCTCTGGCAGCGGAGCCGGGCTGTCGATCCGCTCTACCTTTGCTGTCAAGTCCTGTAAGGAAGGGACCTGATAAGGTTTCTATTGATTAAAGCATTGACCGAATAGGTCTTTGGAAGAGCTAATAATTACCTCTGAGGCTGGATTCTCGATGTCGAGCCCAATGTCCTCGGTCTTCATGGGCCAGCTCTTTTGGGCCTTGAAGAGCAGCTTCCATATCTCCTCGTGCGTAGTGCCGAAGAAGCACTTCTACGGCATTTGCACCTCTATCTGGGACCCCCAATCAAGGCCCTTAGCGGTCCACGAGGTGAGCCTCGTGGGGGGTCCCGATCTGAACTCCGGAATTGCCACCCAATTGGCGTGGCGGGGTTTGGTGATGTAGAACCACTCCTGCTGCCAGTCCTTGACGGTCTTGATGAAAGCCCCTTTGGGCCATGTGGCATTGGGAAACTTGCTTACCATGGCCCCGCTACAGTCTGCATGTTGTTCGACGACCACCTTCGGCTTTAGATTGAAGACCTCAAGCCACAGGCCGAAGTGTGGTGGGATGCGGAGCAGAGCCTCACACACGAGGATGAACGCCGATATGTGAAGGAAAAATTTGGGGCTAGATCATGGAAATCCAGCCCGTAGTAGAACATAAGGCCACGGACGAAGGGGTGGAGGGGAAATCCTAGCCCCCTGAGGAAATGGGGGAGGAATACAACCCTTTCGTCGGGCACCGGAGTGGGGATGGCTTGGTCCTTGTCGGGAAGCCTATGCGCGATGTTCGCAGATAGATACCCCGCGCTCCGGAGATCCTTCATGTCCTTCTCCATGATGGAGGAGGCCTCCCAATTGCCCTTGGAACCTGACCCGTCCATGGCTGGATAGGGTGGTGGCGGTGAGGAAGATGGGAGCTTTTTTGGGCACTGGAGCTTGAGAGATTGGAAGACAGAGGCTGAAGGAAGGCGTGGGAAAGAAAGGAGGAATCTGTATCCTCTTATAGGCGGCGAAAATGCCAACTGTTCCCCACTTAAGCCTTAAACCTCGCGTATTCCTAATGAGAGCGTGCGCCAGGAGCGGTTGGGTTACCCAAATCCCATTGATTAGAATTTCGTAATAAGTGGGCACGATCTCTATTTTGACAAGACGTGCCAATGAAGGCTCGACCTCGAAACATGAAATGGGAGGTGTAAAAACGATTCGAAATGTTGAAGAGTTGAGTGTGACCCTACGCCGTAAAAAGTTGTGAGTAAAAAGACTTTATTCTTGTTTTGGCATCTTGCCTTCATGGCTTGGATTGTGTTGATTATGCAGAGCCGAATACAGTTCTTTTATTAGGAAGGCTGACGTGTGATATTCAAGTGAGGGAACACGCCTTGCAATGCCGAAGACAATCCAGTGCCGAACAAGTCGTCGTGTAAGATTGGTTCTGGGGTTACTAAGGAAGTCCTGTACTAGGGGTCCTCGGGCGGCCGGCCTATTTCATATGGGCCGGACTGATGGGCCGTGAAGATAAAGGCACAAGATCATCTCCCGTGTCTGGGTATGCTTTTGTGTGCAAAGAGACATGCCTTCCTCTTTGCCTCCTGCTGTCACTAACATTTTGCAGGAGTTCGCTGACATCTTTCCACAAGACGTGCCACCGGGATTACCGCCTATTCGAGGGATTGAGCATCAGATTGACTTAATTCCCGGTGCTTCACTGCCAAACCATGCGCCATACCATACCAATCCAGAGGAGACGAAGGAGATTATGCGTCAAGTACAGGAGCTTCTCGACAAAGGTTATATACGCGAATCCCTTAGTCCTTGTGTTGTTCCTATTATTCTAGTGCCGAAAAAGGATGGTACATCGCGTATGTGTGTTGATTGTAGAGGCATTAATAATATTACTATTCGTTATCGTCATCCTATTCCTAGGCTAGATGATATGCTTGATGAATTGAGTGGCTCTACAATATTCTCCAAAGTTGATTTGCGTAGTGGATACCATCAAATTCGTATGAAATTGGGGGATGCATGGAAAACAACATTTAAAACTAAGTTTGGATTATATGAGTGGTTAGTCATGCCTTTTGGGTTTACTAATGCACCTAGTACTTTCATGAGATTAATGAACGAAGTTTTACATGCTTTCATTGGATGATTTGTGGTAGTCTATTTTGATGATATACTGATTTATAGCAGATCTTTGGAGGAACATTTGGAACATTTACGTGCAGTTTTATTGCTCTACGTGATGCACGTTTGTTTGGTAACCTTGGGAAGTGCACATTTTGCACCGACCGAGTATCTTTTCTTGGCTATGTTGTTACTCCATAGGGAATTGAAGTTGATAAAGCCAATATTGAAGCTATTAAAAGTTGTCTGCAGCCCAAAACGGTCACACAAGTGAGGAGTTTTCTTGGCCTTGCTGATTCTATAGGCGTTTTGTGAGAGATTTCAGCTCCATTGCTGCACCTCTCAATGAGCTTACAAAGAAAGATGTGCCTTTTGTTTGGGGTACCGCACAGGAAGAAGCCTTCACGGTAATGAAAGATAAGTTGACACATGCTCCTTTACTCCAACTTCTTGATTTTAATCAGACTTTTGAGCTTGAATGTGATGCTAGTGGAATTGGATTAGGAGGTGTTTTATTACAAGATGGCAAACCTGTTGCATACTTTTCTGAAAAATTGAGTGGGCCTAGTCTGAATTATTCTACTTATGATAAAGAATTATATGCTCTTGTTCAGACTTTAGAAACATGGCAACATTATTTATGGCCAAAGAATTTGTTATACATTCTGATCATGAATCTTTGAAACATATTAAAGTCAAGCCAAACTGAATACGTAGACATGCTAAATGGGTTGAATTCATAGAGACTTTCCCTTATGTCATTAAACACAAGAAGGGTAAAGAAAATGTTATTGCTGATGCATTGTCTCGTCACTATACTATGCTTTCACAACTTGACTTCAAAATATTTGGTTTGGAGACCATCAAAGATCATTATGTGCATGATGCTGATTTTAAAGATGTATTGCAGAATTGTAAAGAAGGAAGAACATGGAAAAAGTTCGTCGTTAATGATGGATTTGTGTTCCATGCTAACAAGCTATGCATTCCAGCTAGCTCCATTCGTCTTTTGTTGTTGCAGGAGGCGCATGGAGGAGGATTAATGGGACACTTTGGCGTGAAGAAGATGGAGGACGTACTTGCTACACATTTCTTTTGGCCAAAGATGAGATGGGATGTTGAGCGCTTTGTTGCTCGCTGCACTACATGTCAAAAAGCTAAGTCACGAATCAATCCTCATGGTTTATATATGCCTTTTCCTGTACCTAGTGTTCCTTGGGAGGATATATCTATGGACTTTGTTTTAGGTTTACCTCGAACAAAGAAGGGGAGGGATAGCATATTTGTTATCGTGGATAGATTCTCGAAAATGGCATACTTTATACCATCTCATAAAAGCGATGATGCTGTTAACGTTGCTAATTTGTTCTTTCGTGAACTTATTCGCTTGCATGGTGTGCCAAATACTATTGTTTCAGATTGTGATACTAAATTTCTTAGCCACTTTTGGAGATGTTTATGGGCTAAGTTGGGGACTAAACTGCTTTTTAGTACTACTTGTCACCCCCAAACTGATGGACAAACTGAAGTAGTCAATAGAACATTGTCTACTATGCTTAGGGCTGTTTTGAAGAATAATAAGAAAATGTGGGAAGAATGCTTGCCTCATATTGAATTTGCTTATAATCGTTCATTGCATTCTACTACTAAGATGTGTCCTTTTGAAATTGTGTATGGTTTCCTACCTCATGCACCTATTGATTTGTTGCCTCTTCCATCTTCGGAGAAGGTTAATTTTGATGCTAAACAAGATGCTGAATTGATTTTAAAAATGCATGAGTTAAGTAAGGAAAACATTGAGCATATGAATGCTAAATATAAACTTGCTGGAGATAAGCGTAGAAAACATGTTGTGTTTGCACCTGGAGATCTTGTTTGGTTACATTTGCGTAAGGATAGATTTCCTGATCTGCGCAAGTCAAAGCTAATGGCACGTGCTGATGGTCCTTTTAAGGTGTTAGAGAAAATAAATGATAATACATATAAACTTGAGCTACCTGCAGATTTCAGGGTTAGTCCCACTTTTAACATTGCAGATTTGAAGCCTTATTTGGGTGAGGAAGATGAGCTTCTATCGAGGACAACTTCATTTCAAGAAGGGGAGGCTGATGAGGACATCAATACCATTGTTACACCCACAACCCCTACTGCTACAACTGGACCAATTACTAGAGCTCGCACACGCCAATTAAATTATCACGTACTTTCGTTTCTTAGTAATGATTCTAATGTTCATGAGAATATGATGCTGCCTAAATTGGATACATTTGTTTTGCTTACAAATGAAGGGCCTAGCTTGGAGAAGGATGAACATTGGAGCAAGGACAAGCATGGATATGGTGGCATGTGCAAGGGGAACAAGAACAGAGTTACAAGTGATGATTTCAGGACTTTGAAGCCACCATAATGAGTGCATGAAGCCTTGGACGAAATATACAAGATGCCACTTCATAAATTTCGTCCAGAGGATAGTCTAGGTGTTGCGTCACCTTATTATTGGTCTAGGCCCATTTAATTTCGAAATACATAGGTATAGGCTATTTTTAGAGTCCGTATGTGTGGGGAAACAAGAGATAGGGTTAGTTTCGGACCCCTCCACCAAGGGCCACGAATTCCCCCCTCTTCCTCCTTATATACAGCCCTTAGGGCACCGTTTAGACTTTGGGTTTTGTTTAGATTAAAAGTTCGCCATAGCTGCAACTTCGCGTACTTCGTTTGTGTTCAACGACTAGACCAAGACGTCACAGAACCCCACCTTCATTAATAAAGCTTTCCTCTTATATTCGTAATATCCAGATTGCAATCTCAATTTCTTGCTTGTTCTTTGTTTGCTCGCAGGAAACATACCCTCGTGGTCAGGTGGATTGTACTCCGGCATGGTCAATAACCCCTCAGAAGTTGGTTTAGTGATTGCTAAGGCGCGACGTCTCGCATGTTCGTAGTCGGATCGTCAAGGTTGACTCCCATAGAAACGATAGTCACCATCTCATCGAAACATCGGGACACCTTGTCCTCTATCAGGAACAGCCCCTCCAAACCCTAAGGCACAGCCAAGGGGGGAGGAGGTGGAATCCTACTCCTCCTCCCTCCCTTCCGTAGACTTTCCACCTTTCCCAACTGCATGGGACTTGAGGGACTTGTGTGCGCCTGGCGCAATAAGTCCAGGGCGCCTCCCCTCAACCCATTCTGATCCTTGGGACGTGGTGGAACCCTTGGTTGACTTCTGGACTCCTTTAGAAGTTTCCGGAACCTTCTGGAAGCTTCCCTGTACAACACCAAAAAGACTGAAACTTTTTCTGGAACCCTGAAAACAACTTTCCATATATCAATCTTTACCTCCCGACAATTTCGAGACTCCTCATGATTTTCGGGATCTCATCCGGGACTCCGAACAACATTCGATTACCAAAATATCCCAATACTACTGTAGCGCTAATGAACATTAAGCGTGCGACCCCGCGGGTTCGGGAATCATGTAGTCAAGACCGAGACACCTCTCCGGTTAATAACCAATGGTAGGACCTGGATGCCCACATTGGTTCCTACATATTCCACGAAGATCGTTATCGGTTGAACCTTTATGACAACATAAGTAGTTCCCTTTGTCCGTCGGTATGTTCTTGACCGAGATTCGATCGTCAGTATCTCTATACCTAGTTCAATCTCATTATCGCAAGTCTCTTTACTCGTTCTCTAATACATCATCTGCAACTAACTCCTTAGTCACTTTGCTTGCAAGCTTCTTGTGATTTGTATTACCGAGAGGGCCAGAGATACCTCTCCCATACACGGAGTGACAAATCCCAATCTCGATCCATGCCAACTCAATAGACACCTTCGGAGATACCTATAGAGCATCTTTATGATCATCCAGTTACGTTGTGACGTTTGATAGCACACAATCTATTCCTCTAGAGTTCGAGAGTTGCATGATATCATGGTCGAAGAAACATGTATTTGACATTAAGAAAGCAGTAACAATAAACTGAATGATCATATGCTATCTAATGGTTGGGTCTTTTCCATCATATCATTCTCCTAATGATGTGATCCCGTTATCAAGTGACAACACATGCCTATGGTTAGGAAACCTTAACCATCTTTTGATCAACGAGCTAGTCTAGTAGAGGCTCACTAGGGACACAATATTTGTTTATGTATTCACACATGTATTTAAGTTTCCGGTCAACACAATTCAAGCTTGAATAATAAAAAACATTTATCATGAATAAGGAAATATAATAATAACAACTTTATTATTGCCTATAGCGCATATTTACATCACCCTCGTCTATGCATGCCTAGTGCCGGCAAGACCGATGCTTGCCTTCATCCACGACATGTTCCTGGGCCCGGCAAGCCTGGTCGGTGCTTCGTCAACTTCGTTTTTGCCCGTCTACGCATGCCCGATGCTGGCAACACAGATGCGCACCTTCATCTACGACATGTCCCCGGGCTTGGCAAATCCGGTGCGGCGCATCGTCAACAACGACTTCTTCCCAGCGCACCACTACTTCGACACCAGGACACCCATGACTAACTCGACGTCTCCTTGCGCCCGTGGCTCCATGATGACATCCTTGACACCGGCTACCCCGACTCGACATCGACCATGGCGTTATTCGCATGGCTACCTCGACCACGGCTACACCACCCTACACTCTCAACTACATCGACATAGGCACAAAGGGCTACCGCCTTGCTTGAGGAACCTTGTCGGTTTCCAGTCCAACCACGACTTTCGCGATGCACCAACTGTTACGACTATGTGTGTGTGTGTGGGGGGGTGTCCTTCGGTTTGCCTTCGGATTCTTCTCCAGTCTCGCCATCTACATCGCTACCGTTGTGACGACGAGGGGATGTTGAGTATTATGATTATTAGGAAGTATAGGATAGACTAGGATTTGGTCCTGCCTTGTCATGTACTCCAAGTTGGTCATTCTGCTCCTATATATATGCCCACAAGGCTCAAGCAATAATCAACAATTCCACCAATCTCTCTCTCTTTCCCTTCTAACAAACACCAATGGCAATCTGATGTTTCTTCATGCTTTGCTTCTGGTATAGCCTTCCTCCTATCAGATCTTGACAACTTCAGATCCCCGTGTATCATTTGCATTTCTATGAATCTATCATGCTTTCACAAAAATTCATAATTTATGTGAAACAGGCTTTGTATATATTGAATCACCGGTAGGGCTTTTGAATCCTTAGGTTGAGCTATGGGACCACTATTGAGAGCAGTGTTCCATTGGGATAATCATTTAGAAACCATACCAAGTTCATAAATGAACCTTTGGTTCATCACCCTCTATTATTCAGGCTTTGATATGTCTCCAACATATCTATAATTTTTTATTGTTCCATGCTATAATCGTATCAATCCTAGAGGTTTTATATGCTACTTTATATCACTTTTTGGGACTAACCTATTAACCTAGTGCCCAGTGGTAGTTGCTGTTTTTTGCTCGTTTTTGTCTTTTCAGAAAATCAATCTCAAATGGAGTCCAAACGGCGAAAAAATCTTTGGATTAATTTTTTCCAGGACTAGAAGGGACCCACGAAGGTTCACGAGAAGACCACAAGAGCCACGAGGGAGCGACAATCTCGCTAGGCGCGCCCCAGGGGGGTGTTGTCGGTGTCAAAACCGGTAGATCTCAGGTAGGGGGGCCCAAGCTGTGCGTCTGGGATCAATGGTAACAATGGACAAAGGGACACAATGTTTACCAAGGTTCGGGCCCTCTTGAAGGAGGTAAAACGCTACGTCCTGCTTGATTGTATTCGATGATTATAGGGGTTACAAGAGTTTATCTACCTCAAGATCGTAATGGCTAAACCCTAGCTTGTCTAGCCTATGAAGATTCTCCTTGCCTCTACAAGCTAAACCCTCTGGTTTATATAGACACCTAAGGGGCCTAGGGTTTTACAGAGTCGGTTCAGAGAGAAGGAAATAGCTTATCTGGACACAAATCTTGTCGTTCATGCATACATGAGTCATAGCAAACAGATTTGCTGAAATCTAGCTCATCAATATCAGATTTGGTGGCAAATAAACATGCACTTTTCAATTTAATTTCAGAAGCAACACTAGATGGTTTATTATTAGGCCTCATTTGTTGCTCAAATTCTTTTGCCACAATCTGATTTTCACTCTTATTCTTCTCCTGTTTTGCTTTATTAGCTCTATTAATATCATCTTTCAAAATGGAATCAGGATTCATAGGAAGCAAAGTAATATTTTTATCATTATGAACAAGAGTATACTGATTGTTTCTACCATGGTGTACAAAATTTTTATCTAATTGCCATGGTCGACCAAGTAATAAGGAACAAGCTTGCATAGGTACCACATCACAATCAACATAATCAACATACGTAGAGATACTAAAATACACACGAATAGTACGTGTTACCTTAACCTTGCTACTGTTGTTGAGCCATTGGATGTAGTAAGGATGTGGATGTGGTCTTGTGGTGAGAGATAGCTTCTCCACAATCTCCATGCTAGCCAAGTTGTTGCAGCTCCCTCCATCTATGATGACGCGCACAGAACATTCCTTCACAACTCCCCTTGTATGGAACAAATTATGCCTCTGATTTTGCTCAGCTTGTGTAACATGCACACTCAAAACACGTTGAGCAACTAAACATTCATACCTGTCAGCATCTTCAGGAGCCATGTATTGCGTCTCATGATCAGAATCATCTCCACCGTGTTCTTCACTTGTAATAAGAACCAAAGTCTCCTCATCATAGTAACTAGCGGACTCATACCCACCATCCTCAGTAGCAATCATCATACGTCGAGATTTGCATTCTCGCGCATAATGTCCTCTTCCCTTACAACGACAACAAATAATATCACTTGTGTGCCATGTTGATTCCATGGAAGAAGAAAAGCTCAGTGCAGGCCCGGCAGGTGTGCTCTTGGCAGATAGTAGTGGTTGTGCCTACTTTCTTGTATCACGGCTGGAGGTGGCACCTGATGGAGGTGCTGGTGCAGTGGAAGTAGAAGATGCACGCGGTGTCCATGATGAAGGTCGACCTGCAGAAAAGTTAGTTCGCGCCAATGCTTGTCGATCCTACACTTCACGTTCAGCTTTACAAGCAAGATGGAATAAACGAGTGATATTAGTATACTCCTTATAATCTAGAGTGGTTTGAATCTCTCTATTTAAACCACCCATAAAACATGCAAGCATAGCTTCATTCTCCACAACAATACCACATCTAATCTTGCCAGTTTGTAATTCCTGATAATATTCTTCTACAGAATTTTTCGCTTGTCTCAAATGCTGCAGTTTTTGAAGTAATTCACGTTGATAATATGGTGGAACCCAACGAGTACGCATAGCAGTTTTTAAAGCAGCCCAAGTAGCTGGAATAGGATATAATCTACAATGTTCGGATCACCATACACATGCAAAACT
Organism: Triticum dicoccoides; assembly: GCF_002162155.2. Taxonomy (NCBI): domain Eukaryota; kingdom Viridiplantae; phylum Streptophyta; class Magnoliopsida; order Poales; family Poaceae; genus Triticum; species Triticum dicoccoides. The sequence goes on along the minus strand of NC_041387.1, from coordinate 280,449,684 downwards.
AGTGAAAGCACAAACAACATCAGCAACCCGTCTCCCCTCGGGATATTGTAAACATGTAAAACGTTATTCAGTTTCTAAATCCCATGTAAGATATATATCAGGAACATATCTATCCTCAAATGGTGGAATATTCAATTTCAGTTTAGGAATATGGTCATTATCTCGTACCTGAGGTGGTGGTGCAGGCCTACCGTTGCGAATATATACCTGAGGTCGACCTGCTGGTGGTGGTGTTGGTGGCTGCACGTAGTTCTGATTGTGATCAACCTCATCCTCATAATCGCCCGCATAATCATCATCCTCCTCGGCACCAGTAGTCGCTGTAGCAGGAGCCAAAGAAGCATCAACTGTAGGTGCAACAGCACCAGAATTTTGACCAGTCTCAATTGCAACGCGTTGTGCTCGTCCCACTTGATTTGGAAGGCGGTGTTGGATATGTTGTTGTTGTTGTTGTAGAGGTGCAATAGGTGCAGCCGGTGGTGGTTGGGGAAGACGCTTGAGCAATTCATTAAACTTGTTATCCAGCTTTGTCTCGAACGACTTCTCAATGCCATCTATTTTCTCCATGGTCTCTTCAAATCTGGTTAGCACATCTTGCACCTGTCCACTCATCATTTGATGAAATTTATCATTTAGCTGTTTGTTCGTCATGTTCTCCCAATCAGTCTCATCGGCTTGTGATCCTGCCATGGTTAGCAGCAATAGAAACACAAAAGAATATGATCCTATAGACTACTAGGAAGGGGTGGTGATGGTGGTGTGTCACAAATCCTTCAAGCAAATCTCAAATTCTTACCAGTTCTTACCTAGTAGCAGGTGGTGATTGGCAACCGTTGTAGTCAAAACTCTCAAAGCTTGGATAGAGCGATTACCAGGGAGATTCGAACGCACGACGTAGATGTGTGTGGAGCTGGGAAGGCTTATAATATGGTAGCAAAAAGGGTCAGCAATAATCAATTCAGAGATGCAAAGTTAAATAAACGCTCAACGACGGTACTATGCTGGTCCTAGGCTAGACCGTGCTAGAGACGCGAGCCTAGAACATTAAGGGAAGAGCACACTCTGGATTTTATTTTTTTTGCTTCTTTTGCGCTCCTCTTTTTTTTTGCCGAAAAATCACTATAATGGCGAGTGTCTCAAAACTCTTCCCAAGTCAAGATAACAGGATAGACACGAAATATTTGCGACCAATTTTTTTTTTCGATTGCCCGGACCCAAAAACTGGAAATGGCTCAAAAAAACTTTCTATAACGGCGACTGTCTCAATACGCTTGGGAACACCAAAAAATAGGATAGCCAGAATTTTTTTTGTCGAGTGTGTTTTTGGACAATTTTGGGCCTAAACGGAGGGTGGTTTCCGGACTTTTTTTTGTGGCTTTTTCATGGACTATAGGTATGAAGAACAGACTCGATCTAAACTATGAAAAACTGTAAAATCTCACCGAGCAACCTGAAAATCTGATACAACTTGATAGAGGCAAAGGTGTCCCGATGTTTCGATGAGATGGTGGCTATCATTTCTGTGGGAGTTGACATTGACGATCCGACTAGGAACGTGCGAGATGTCGCGCCTTAGCAATCGCTAAACTAACTTCTGAGGGGTTATTGACCATGCCGGAGCATGATCAACCTAACCACGAGGGTCTGTTTCCTGCAAGCAAACAAAGAACAAGCAAGAAACTGAGATTGCAATCTCGATATTGCGAATATAAGAGGAAAGCTTTATTAATGAAGGTGGGGTTCTGTGACGTCTTGGTCTAGTCGTTGAACACAAACGAAGTACGCGAAGTTGCAGCTATGGTGAACTTTTAATCTAAACAAAACCCAAAGTCTAAACGGTACCCTAAGGGCTGTATATATGGAGGAAGAGGGGGGAATTCCGTGGCCCTTGGTGGAGGGGTCCGAAACTAACTCTATCTCTTGTTTCCCCACACATACGGGCTCTAAAAATAGCCTATAATTATGTGTTTTGAAATTACATGGGCCTGGCCGAATAATAAGGTGGCGCAGCACCTAGAATAGCCTCTAGACGAAATTTATGAAGTGGCATCTTGTATATTTCGTCCAAGGCTTCATGCACTCATTATGGTGGCTTCAAAGTCCTAAAATCATCTCTTGTAACTCAGTTCTTGTTCCCCTTGCGCATGCCATCATCTCCATGCTTGTCCTTGCTCCAATGTTCATCCTTCTCCAAGCTAGGCCCTTCATTTGTAAGCAAAACAAATGTATCCAATTTAGGCAGCATCGTATTCTCATGAACATTAGAATCATTACCAAGAAACGAAAGTACCTGATAATTTAATTGGCATGCGCGAACTCTAGTAATTGGTCCAGTATATGTAGCAGTAGGGGTTGTGGGTGTAAGAATGGTATTGATGTCCTCATCAGTTCCCCACGCGCCTCCACCTATATATATAGAGGGGAGGGGCGCCCCAAGAGGATACACCAAGCCCTTGGCGCCCCTCTCTCTCTCTAGTTACGCCGTAGTTCCACCGCCTCGTCCCAGTGACGCTTAGCGAAGCGTTGTTGGTGCTCCACCACCACCATCACCACCACGCCATCGTGTTGGTTGTGATCCCATCTACTTCTCCTCTCCTGCTTGTTGTATCAAGAAGGAGGAGACGTCATCAAGCCGCATGTGTGCTAAACTCGGAGGTGTTGTCCGTTCGGCACTAGATCGGTTGGATCGTGATCGGGTCATGACGAGTACGACTACATCAACCGCGTTATATACGCTTCCGCTTAGTGATCTACAAGGATATGTAGATGCTCTCCCTCTCTCGGAGCTATGCATCTCCATGGATAGATCCTGTGTGTGCATAGAAATTTTTTGTACTCCATGCAACATTCCCCAGAGGGACCTGCATGAGTTGTACGCCATGTCAAGGAGTCGGAGGCCAGCAGAGAAGAACACTCGATGATGATTGTGGCGCCAATTGGCGTGGGGCCGATGTCACCAACGGTGGTCGAAGTAGATGAAGTGGTCGGGGAAGATGACAGTGACGCTGGCGACGGGTTGGTGCTGCACGAAGACAAAGGGGGTGGACGGGCGGCGGTCTCTATGGGGTAGTAGTGACGGCAGTTGAAGGAGAGCAGCAGCAACGGCCTGACGGTGGCGGCTAGGTTAGGTGCGCGGCGGCAGTGCTCGAAGTAGGCGAGGAACCCAACAGCGTGATGAAGACCGGCACGGGCGGTGGAGTTCCGCGCTGAGGGACGCGGCTTAGCGCATACCACGGGAAGTCGACGTGTGGGGATGGCAGAATGGACCGCGGGCCGCAGCGCTACGGCCCGAAGGGGCAACACAGCGGCAGCAGGCGGGACAGGGCAACGGCGGGAAGATCTTGGGGCAACAGCGAAGACCACGGGACGCAACGCGAGGGCACAAAGGGGCGGCAGAGCACGGGTCATAGTAGCAGTGGAGACGGCCTCGGGCGGAGGTGGAGACCGTGTCCATGCTCGCTACGGCCCGATGGGGCGACGCAGCGGCAGCGCGTCGGTCAGTGCAGCCACGGAGACGACCTAGAACGGACGTCCTCGGAGCGATGGTAGATCGCGGGCTGTGGCACTACGGCCCAAAGGCCGATGCAGCGGCAGCACGTGGGTTGATGTATACGCGGGGAGGACTAGGGGCGGCGGCATTGCCGCCCGATGGGGCGACGCAGCGGCAGCACAATGCTTGATTGATGGAGGGGCGGTGTACTCAAGATTATCTCCACGAGACATGCAGAGGCGTGCGCAACCGACGGGCCCAATGGGTTGCACGGCGCGTGCGAAGCGGATCGCGGCGCGGGCAGATGATCAATCCGATCGCGCATGAGATCATGGATGTCCCTCGGTGGAGGCAGGGTGGTGGCGGAGTCTGAGTTGAAACTGGTGACGATGGTCGGCGTGTGACGAAGCGCGGATGAGTGCGTCATCACCGGTGCCCGGGCGGCCAACGCAGCGACGCCCGAGCGGCCAGCTCGGAGCGGCGAACGCGACACCGTGTGGAGGTGGCCGTACATTCACAGTGGAGGCGAAGGCGGGGTGGTGATGTAGGAGTCTCGATCAGAGTAGGGCAGCGACGCTCGGCGCAGGGCGGCGACACCCGGCGCAGGGCGACGGGCAGGCAGACGGGCGGACGACGGACGTGAGGGGCCGCCTGTCGCACAAGGCCGTCGGGTCGGTGAAGAAGTCGACTGGTCGCACCGATGTTGGAGGAAAGGCGCATGAGGGTCGGCGGCAGCGGGCGATGCAAACTTATCTTAGGTCGGAAAACCAAAAAGAAAACGCCAATCAAGATGGCCGGCGGGAGAGAGAAAAACCCGAAGCAAGGGCTCGGGAAAAGACTCTCTAGGACAGTCAGTCAACACGACCGACGGACGAATCCTAGGTACGGGAAGCGCGGCCCCCGGCGGCGGTCATGGAGGCCGACCGCCCCAAGGGCGGCGGGTGGTGGCTAGGGTTGGATAGGTTAGGTTGATGCCATGTTAGAAGGGATGGAGAGAGATTGGTGGAATTGTTGATTATTGCTTGAGCCTCATGGGCATATATATATATAGGAGTACAATGACCAACTTGGAGTACAAGATAAGGCAGGACCAAATCCTAGTCTATCATATACTTATAATAATCGTAATACTCAACAGTGTTAAAGAAATGTGCTGACTAGATTATTGACTCTAGTGCAAGTGGGAGACTATTGGAAATATACCCTAGAGGCAATAATATTGTGTTATAATATTTATGGTTTCATAATTAAGAGTTTATATTTCATGCTATAACTGTTATGATCCTGAAATATGTGATTAAGTGGAAAAACTCATATGCACGTGTGAAATGATAAACGGTAAAAAATAGGTTCCTATGCTTGAGTGTAAGAATGGCTCTAGCGTTGTTGGTGATGATGTTTTTTGGACATTAGGATATCGTTAAGGGTAACGATATTCCTAAAATAACACTGAGATTATGATGTTAGAAGAACGATCATATTACCCAAACTTGTCTGCTATACTTTGAGATAATATGGTGTAAAATCAATTATTATAACATAGATTGCTAACATGTGTTTTAGTTTCTCAGACCATGAGAGTATCGTAGTCACTTCCTACTGTACGGTGGACTTTGGGGTTGCTCAAACGTCCTATGTAACTAGGTGATCATAATGACAACTTACGGGTTTATCGTAAAGTTATCAAGGGACAAGATAGCTCCAGAGTGCGATTTGCTCCTCTAACAATGGAGAGATATTATTATAGCCCTCTTGTGTGACAGCATCCATTATCGTCTGGCCAAACACAGGTGACTACGTCACTGGGATGCCGGAACACTTCAACAAGAAAGAAGAACAAAATCGGCAACGAGATCAACGGTATAATGAGCATGTGCACAACTCAGGAGGATACCAATGCACCTCACATTTTGTAAAGTATTGTGAAGCAAAGAAAACATCACATAATAACCAAAGGTTCACTCGAATATCATTGTGTAATCATAGGGATTGATATGGACGCCCACGGTTCCACTATCGGTCATTGAACGAAGGGGTTTCATTCATGTCTATGATTTACTGAACCTATGGGTCACAAGCTTAAGGTAATCATGATTTTCTGAGCATTAGTAGGATGAGAGTATCGAGGATTTATTTGTGGAATTCTTTCATTAATATTCGGAATAGTTTTGAGACGAACCACAAGTGTTTCGGGGTCACCGAAAGGGGTTCGGAGTTTATCGGGCAATACTGGGTATTCCTGATATTTAATATGTAGGTGGAAAATGTTTTGGTGATGTTAAATTATATACAAAAGGCTCTAGTAATTGTTATAAGGATTTTATAAATAATTAAATAGCAACATGCCTTAAAAGTCCAACAGGTGGAAGGCAGCTTGGGCCACAAGGGCCCAAGTTGAGTTGGCGCCCCCCTTTCCTTGTGGAGTGGGGGTCGAATCCAAGTGGGAAAGAAGTCCACCTTCTGTCCCCTGGCCAACGCACCAATGAGTAAATTTCCCTCGGTGGCAACCCTTCTCTCCCCCTCTAATCTATATATACTTGAGGTATTGTGCCATATTGTGTACACAAGTTTTGGAGCCACCTCTAGTTCATCTAGTTCTAGTTGGTCCTAGTTGACTGATGTCCGCTAGAACTACGTCGGTATATCCCCAAAGAGGAAGGGATGATGCAGTATAGCGACAGTAGGTATTTCCCTCAGTGATGAGACCAAGGTTATCGAACCAGTAGGAGAACCTCCTCACACCACGTAAACAACACCTGCAGACAAATAACAAATACTCGCAACCCAACGTGTTAAAGGGGTTGTCAATCCCTTCCGGGTACGGTGCCTCAAGATAGGCAAATAACGTGAGGTAAAAGTGGTAGATAGGATAAATAGATCATTGAACAAATAAATTGCAGCAAGGTGTTTTTGTATTTTTTGGTTTAATAGATCTGAAAATAAATGCAAGGGATAATAGATCGCAAAGGCAAATATGATGAAAATAGACCCGGGGGCCGTAGGTTTCACTAGTGGCTTCTCTCGAGAAAAATAGCAAATGGTGGGAAAACAATTACTGTAGGGAAATTGATAGAACTTCAAATAATCATGACGATATCTAGGCAATGATCATTATATAGGCATCATGTCCAAGATTAGTAGACCGACTCCTGCCTACTACTATTACTCCACACATCGACCGCTATCCAGCATGCATCTAGTGTATTAAGTTCATGGGAAAATGGAGTAATGCAATAAGAATGATGACATGATGTAGACGAGATACGTTTATCTATTGTAGAGATATAGATCTCATCTTCTTATCCTTAGTAGCAATGATACATACGTGTCGGTTCCCCTTGTGTCACTGGGATCAAGCACCGTAAGATCGAACCCACTAGAAAGCACCTCTTCCTATTGCAAGATAAATAGATCAAGTTGGCCAAACAAAACCGAAATATAGGAGGAAATACAAGGCAATAAGCAATCATGCATATAAGAGATCAATGAAGACTCAAATAACTTTCATGGATAAGAACATAGATCTCATCATAAACTCAAAGTTCATCGGATCCCAACAAGCACACCGCAAAAAGACTTACATCATATGGATCTCCAAGAGACCGTTGTATTGATAATCAAGAGAGAGAGAGAGAGAGAGAGAGAGAGAGAGAGAGGAAGCCATCTAGCTACTAACTACGGACCCGAAGGTCTACAAAGAACTACTCACGCATCATCAGAGAGGCACCAATGGAAGTGGTGAACCCCTCCATGATGGTGTCTAGATTGTATCTAGTGGTTCTGGACTCTGCGGCGGCTAGAATTGATTTTCGTCAACTCACATAGGGTTTCTGGAATATTGGGGTATTTATAGAGCAAGGAGGCGGTTCAGGGGGCACCTGAGGTGGGCACAACCCACCAGGGCGCGCCTGGGCCTCCTGGCGTGCCCTGGTGGGTGCTGCTCCCCTCGAGCCACCCCCGAGGTGCTTTCTTGGCCCACTGGATGTCTTCTGGCCCAAAAAAATCCTCCAGGAGTTTCGCTGCATTTGGACTCCGTTTGATATTGATTTCCTGCGACGTAAAAAACATGCAGAAAACAGCAACTAGCACTGGGCACAATGTTAATAGGTTAGTACCAAAAAATGATATAAAATGACTATAAAATTGTAAAACATCCAAGAATGATAATATAACAGCATGGAACAATCAAAAATTATAGATATGTTGGAGACGTATCAGCATCCCCAAGCTTAGTTCCTGCTCGTCCTCGAGTAGGTAAATGATAAAAACAGAATTTTTGATGTGGAATGCTGCCTAACATGTTCAACACATTTCTTTTCTTTATAGCATGGACATATGGACTTTTATATGATTCAAAGCAATAGTCTAGTTTTGACATGAAGACTTTAATACTTAAGCATACCAACAAGCAACCATGTCTTTCAAAATATCAACACTAAAGCAAGTTATCCCTAGCCCATCATGCTCAATCATTGATCCATTCATGAAACACACTCAAATATTAGTGACACCCAATGGTCAAATACGATCATAGTGACCCTTAGTTGCTGATTTATAAGAGAAGATGGAGACTCAAGTTCAAAATAAAAATTGCATAAGTAAAAGAAAGGCCCTTCGCGGAGGGAAGTAGTGATTTGTAGAGGAGGCAGAGCTCAAAGCTTAAATTGATAGATAAAAATTATTTTTGAGAGGCATACTTTTCCCACCAACGAAAACGACTTGGAGCATCCCAACACTTTCCATGCTAGATACATCGTAGGTGGTTCCCAAGAAAAATAAAGTTCATTCTTTTTTCCACCATTACTTTCACTTTCCATGGCTAACCGTATCCACGAGTGCCCTCCATACCAACACTTTCCAAGGAATTTATTATTTGACAACATAAAGTAAATTCATTATTCATTTCGCGACTGGGCATCCCTAGTACCTTTGTCATACTCTCGTGCAATGACAAGTGAATAAACACTCATCATGAGAATAACACATCTAGCATGGAAAATATTGGCTACCCTTTACCGCTTCGCGAGCTGTAGAGCACACAAAGAGAAATTTATTTCGAACATTAGAGATGGCACATGCAAATTTTCTTAGAACAGCATGCAAATGCCACATATTGGTAGGTATAGTGGGCTCATATGGCAAAACTGGTTTAAAGGGTTTTGGATGCACAAGTAGTGCTCATACTTAGTGCAAAATGAAGGCTAGCAAAAATATTGAGAAGCAACCAACCAAAAAGCGAAAAATCTCGTACCCAAGCATTAAGCATAAGTAAAACCGAATAATGCACCATAAGTAGGATATAAATTTCATTGCATAACTATTGACTTTCGTGCTTGCATAGGGAATCACAAACCTTAACATCAATATTCTTACTAAAGCACAATTACTCATCAACATAACTCACATATCATATCGTCATATCTCAAAATCATTACTAAGAATCAAGTTTATTTTGTTCAATGATCTTCATGAAAGTTTTATTATATCCTCCTTGGATATCTGTCACTTTGGGACTATTTTCATAAGTTGCTTTTGATAAGCTCAAACAAATATAAGTGAAGATCATGAGCATAATTTTTTCTTTCTCTCAAAAAAACTATAAGTGAAGCAAGAGACAATTTCTTAAAATTTTACTCACTCCCAAATAAATCTAATTGAAGCATGAGAGCATTTCTTCAAAATTAACAAAGCACACCGTGCTCAAAAAGATATAAGTGAAGTACTAGAGCAAATCCATGTCTCTAAAAATTTAAGTGAAGCATAGGAGCAAGCATAGCATAATTTTTGGCTCTCTCAAAAGGGTGTGTCCAGAAAGGATTCAATACTTAAAACACAAATAAAAACAAGCAAAGACTCATATCATACAAGACGCTCCAAGCAAAACTCATATTATGTGACGAATAAAAATATAGTTTCAAGTAAAATACTGATGGTTGTTAGAAGAAAGTGGGGATGCCACTCGGGGGCATCCACAAGCTTTGTTGCTTGCTAATTATTTGAATATTATCTTGGGGTGCCTAGAGCATCCCCAAGCTTAGCCTTTTGCTAATCCTTATTCCTTCATCCATCGTAAGATAACTCAAAACTTGAAAACTTCAATCACACAAAACTCAAACAAAAACTTCGTAAGATCCATTAGTATAAGAAACCAAACCACTACTATAAGTACTGTAGGAAACTTATTCTTATTTTTTTCATTATATCTACTGTATTCCAACTTTTCTATGGCAAGAACTCATCAAAAAAACATAGAATCATCAAAACAAGCACATAACGCAAAGAAAACAGAATCTATCAAAAACAGAACAGTCTGTAGGAATCTAAATATTTCGAATACTTATGTAACTCCAAAAATTCTGAAATAAATTGGTGGACGTGAGGAATTTATATATTAATCTTCAGCAAAAAGAATCAACTCAAAATCACTGTTCTAATAAAAATGACAAATAATCTCGTGATCACAAAAGTTTCTATTTTTCAGCAAGATCAAATAAACTTTCACCAAAATCTTCCCAAAGGCCTTGCTTGGCACAAACACTAACTAAAACACAAAAACCATAATCATAACAGTATCATAATTGTGCTAACACTCAAGAACAGAAAGCAAAAAGTAAAAAATAAATTTTATTCATTGGGTTGCCTCCCAACAAGCGCTATTGTTTTACGCCCCTACCTAGGCATAACGCGTAGCATCTAAGTTTTGTCATCCTTGTCCAATTCTTTGATCAAACACTTAGGATTTTTCAAGGGTTTTGCATATAAATTCTCATCGACAATACTTCTAGGCATGATATTGATAAACTTATTTTTGCAAAAAGGGTCTCTTATGACTTTAATAAAGTTGGGATGGATACTAATCATCTTAAGGTCTCCTTTATCATTGCTAGAAGTTGCACCTTTGTTTTTAGTGACTTGAGTAGTCTTGCCAATTTTCAAGGAAGTTTTAGCAGAAGCAAAATTTGTTCCTAGACTAGAAAAGGTTTATTCCAATTTATCAATCCTAGACGGACTTTCTTTGATTCTTTCGTGAATTATAGTTCCCTTTTCTTTTAGCAACTTAAAAACGTCTCCTGCTTTTGAACCAACCTCAGTAGCATAACTTTGCATTTTTCTATCCAAGTTTTCATCATGTTCTACGGTAATCATTTTCTTTTCAATAGCATCTAGTCTTTCCATAACATGCTCGAGAGTCAATATTGTTTCATTGATCACGAGTGGTGGTGAACCTACTAAATTTCCCAAAGCATTAAAAGCATCAAGAGAAGGACACATCAAAAAATTCCCACTGGTAATCGTATCAAGGACGAATCTATACCAAGTGGTAATTCCCACATAAAAACAACGAAGAAGAACATCGGTAGATTGCTTACGGATAGATCTATTATGAGCACTGCAAATCCTATACCAAGCATCTTTTAAATTTTCTCATCCCCTTTGTTTGACGTTGAGAACCTCGTTCTCGGGGGTGCACGCAATAGAAGAAGATAAATACATAACGACAAAAGGTGATAAACAAGATTGCTCACGAAAAACAGATCTGACGAGAAAACGACGAATGAAAGAGGGCAAATAAAACGGCAAATTTTAGTGAAGTGGGGGAGAGGAAAACAAGAGGCAAATGGAAAATAATGTAAATTGCAAGGAGATGAGATTTGTGATTAGGAACCTGGTTGATTTTAAATATCCTCCCCGGCAATGGCGCCAGAAATTCCTTTTGATGTCTGCTAGAACTACGTCGGTATTTCCCTCAGTGATGAGATCAAGGTTATCGAACCTGTAGGAGAACCTCCTCACACCATGTAAACAACAACGGCACACAATAACAAATACTCGTAACACGACGTGTTAAAGAGGTTGTCAATCCCTTTCGGGTACGGCGCCTCAAGATAGGCAAATAACGTGAGGTAAAAGTGGTAGATAGGATAAATAGACCGCGGAACAAATAAATTCCAGAAAGGTATTTTTGTAGTTTTTGGTTTAATAGATCTGGAAATAAATGCAAGGGCAGATAGATCGCAAAGGCAAATATGACGAAAAGAGACCCAGGGCCCGTAGGTTTTACTAGTGGCTTCTCTCGGGAAAAATAGCAAATGGTGGGAAAACAATTACTTATGGGCAACTGATAGAACTTGAAATAATCATGACGATATCCAGGCAATGATCATTATGTAGGCATCATGTCCAAGATTAGTAGACCGACTCCTCCCTGCATCTACTACTATTACTCAACACATCAACCGCTATCCAGCATGCATCTAGTGTATTAAGTTCATGGGAAAACGGAATAATGCAATAAGAACGATGACATGATGTAGACGAGATCCGTTTATCTATTGCAGAGATACAGATCTCATCTTGTTATCGTTAGTAGCAATAATACATACGTGTCGGTTCCCCTTCTGTCACTAGGATCAAGCACCATAAGATCGAACCCGCTACAAAGCACCACTTCCCATTGCAAGATAGATAAATCAAGTTGGCCAAACAAAACCCAAATATCAGAGAAGAAATATGAGGCTATAAGCAATCATGCATATAAGAGATCAGAGAAGACTCAAATAACATTCATGGATAAAAACATAGATCTGATCGTAAACTCAAAGTTCATCGGATCCCAACAAACACACCGCAAAAAGAATTACATCATATGGATCTCCAACAGACCATTGTATTGAAAATCAAGATAGAGAGAGAGAGGAAGCCATCTAGCTACTAACTACGGACCCAAAGGTCTACAAAGAACTACTCACGCATCATCAGAGAGGCACCAATGGAAGTCGCAAGCCCCTCCATGACGGTGTCTAGATTGGATCTGGTGGTTTTGGACTTTGCGGCGGCTGGAATTGATTTTCGTCGACTCCCCTAGGGTTTCTGGAATATTGGGGTATTTATAGAGCAAAGAGGTGGTTCAGGGGGCCCCCAGGTGGGCACAACCCACCAGGGCGCGCTAGGGCCTCCTGGCGGGCCCTGGTGGGTGCTGCTCCCCTCGAGCCACCCCCAGGTGCTTTCTGGGCCCACTGGATGTCTTCTGGCCCAAAAAAATTCCTCCAGGAGTTTCGCTGTGTTTAGACTCCGTTTGATATTGATTTCATGCGATGTAAATAACATGCAGAAAATAACAACTAGCACTGGGCACTATGTCAATGGGTTAGTACCAACAAATGATATAAAATGACTATAAAATGATTGTAAAACATCCAAGAATGATAATATAACAGCATGGAACAATCAAAAATTAATACGTCAGAGACGTATCATTGACTAATTAGAGCTATACCTAATTCCTCTAATCCTAATAATTAGAAGCTCGGTGTGGTCCTAATCTCCTCCCTCTAATTCTCTAGCGATGATTAGCTTTGGATGGCGAAGCACTGCCGGATCGCGAAGATCGTACGCTTTCAACCAAGTAGAGAGGTCATGATTTCGGCCTTCCATTCGAGGGATCGTTCAAGGGCAGTTCGTCGTATCATCATCAACGGTTCGAGGGACTCCAAGTATGACCTACACCGACTCGTCTTCTTCCGCTGTAACTCTGGAGTCGGTAACAATCATTGATCCAAACCATATATACATCATCATATTGTTCCTCGATGATCATAGGGCGATTTTATTTTCTACCATGTTTCCAAACAAATCCTTTATGTGGTATTATTCCTCGTCTGAAGAGGTGTTGGGAAACATAGTAGAAAACAAAAAAATTGGCCTACGAATGAAGTTCACAGGATCACTATGGTGATGCATAGCAGTTAGATCAGGTCGTTACCAACTCGAATTTTGTAGGAAAAATTCCTTTGATGCTCTTTGGTTTGTACAAATGGATTCCTATTCCTATGTAGGATAGGAACCAATTCTTCACATTTCAAAGGGGGGAAATCAGCCTAGACCCAATGGGAAGGGAAAGTTAGGGCATGTTTGGTTGCCTGCATACAACCCAATCAGGCTCGTGCGGTACGAAAATCAGATGTTTGGTAGACTGCATTTACTATTCGGCCTACAAAGCACGAACCTTAAAGCACTCCCGAGCTAGGCCCGCTAGGAACGGGAAAATCGGCAGTTTTTCCATAGCCATGCCCATGGGATGCAACTCTAGGCACGTGGGCAGCGCTGGTTGCACGTGAGGAGCCAGACTCAAGATGTCGCATTGTTTCCTGAAACATCAACATAATTACCCCCACCTTCCCTCATCGCTCTCTCTCCGCTCTCCCCAGTCTGACACCAACAACGGCGATCAGCAAAGCGTAAAACTGCAAGGCTCGCACCAACGGCAATCACCGGCTTCACCACCTCACTAACAAGTGTTTGACAACAATGGCGGTAAGCCCTCTGTTTCACCTCCTCGCTCTTGATTTCCATATTTAATTCGCATATTCGATTTGATTTTCATATTTGATTCGCGTGCTAGGGGTTCGATTGAATGTAGGGGTTCGAAAGTGGATTTACCGACACATTTACATTTTGGTAGTACCGATGAATATTAGGGTTTGAACGGGTGATGTGGACATGGCATCCACAGATACGACCAAATATATTGTCTATGTATACAAATATCTGGTGAATTCTTGTGGTAAATACAAATTGTTTTATTTTATTATCAAGGATAAAAATACTACACATTTATTTCTTACTCGCAGATATACAGAAGATTTACACAAGCCACGAGTTAAAATGGTAGATGGAAAACAAAGTTTATACATGCACACACAGACGTACATGTATATGCACGATGGCCCATGCTTCACACGTGTGCTACTTTGGAAAACTGTCATCAATTTCTTGAAGAGGTGTGCCGTGCTTTTCTACCGTACAAAGGCCATGCATGCGTCCGTGTTAGTTACCTGCACCAAGGCGAGGGCTTGTAGGCTAGCCGGCTAAGTCATGCACGCGCCGTCGCCAGACTTCACGAGGCCCAAAGACCAGGTATAGCCTGGCCTAGTTCCATGGACGCAAGTAGATGAACTCCAGGACAGTTCGCCCACAAACACGCCTGCCTACCTGGTTCTCTACCTGGTTCTTGATAAATAGCTAGCCTAAATTAGGGTTTAGACTCGGATTTTTTCTATTGTCTAGCCATCACTACAATTCGCATCTACGAGACGTGTAGAACTACCGCCTTATCGAATCCACAATGGAACCCCAATTTTTTCATTTATTTCGTGTGCTCAATTTTCATCTGCAATTTCAGATTGCAATTCACCTTTGTTCTTGCCAGTTCTTCGGTTGCTTGCAGGAACTCAAACCTCGTTGTTCAGGTTGATCGTGCCTACGGCAAGGTCAATAACCATCGGAGATTGGTTTAGCGATTGTCGAGGCGTGTCGTCGGGTACAGTATAGCCGAATCGTCAAGGTCAAAAATCCACCAAATCGATAAATATCCCCACTCTCATCGAAAGATCAGGCCGCCGTCACATCAAGTGGTATCAGTTTTCACGTTCATCCGTAAGAGATTTCCAGTTTTATTCGATTAGATTTTTTTGGTCCTATAACCCACGAAAAGGCCAAAAAAATAGGTTAGTTCATCCTTTGCACATATATTTTTAGCCTTTAGCAATTTTTTGCATCTAGTATTTGTGTAGTTGATTTTTTTATTACATACATCCTAGAATTAGTGTTGGTTTAGATCGGTTAGGGTGTAAAATTATCTACTAGATCAATATGTTTTGTCCACCCACATAATACTCCCGCAACGCTAGTTACCAATCTGAAGAAAGTTCCAAAAAAAGTGAGCAAGATTGCAATTGGTTGTTTCCAATTTTTGGAGATTCTTGACGCCTTTTTTTATCGACTTATTTAGCAGGCGTTGATTAGATTACTTTTCGTATTAACGCACGCAGGCAGGTTACGCAAATGACCAGACACACGGCCATCTGTGTCTGACACTGCGTGTGCTTCCCATCCACCAGACTCTGCTCCGCCCCGCTCACCATAAGTAGACGCACGACGCCAGACATCTCGCCCCTTGTGGCTGCCTCCACGCGCAATACACCACACATCTAGTGTACCAGTATTTGTCATCTGGCATCGTTGTTAGCTTCTGCATGCAGCTCAATTAGCACAAGTTACAACACTGGCATTTAATTTATCTTAGCCTCATCTTGGTGTACGTAATTTCTGCTAGTAACCGGCTTGGAAAAAAAGAAAAAAAGAGTGAAGCAAAAATAAATAAAATAAAAACAA
Source organism: Triticum dicoccoides (assembly GCF_002162155.2). Taxonomy (NCBI): domain Eukaryota; kingdom Viridiplantae; phylum Streptophyta; class Magnoliopsida; order Poales; family Poaceae; genus Triticum; species Triticum dicoccoides. The sequence continues at coordinate 280,434,020 of NC_041387.1, read as the reverse complement.
GAAAAAGTAAAAAAAAATAGGTTGCAACATTCTGGCTGGCTAGCACTCTTTGTGCAATTTCTTTTGATGCTCAGAATTGTTCCTCTGTTATACATGTGATACTTGCTTGGCATATTTTTCACTCTTGGTCGCCATGTTTATACCTCACTTATATCTAGCTAGTTAGAGCTATAGCATTTACATCGGTTTACTCTCACTTGTGTCAGGATCTGAGCTTAGATTATTTTATCTCTTACTAGTCACCTGCTAGCACTAGTTAGGAGTTTGAGAAATTATTTAACTTGCATTACTCTTTGCTAAATTGTGCCACTCATATTGTGAGTGGAGGAAACCTTAACCAAGCTCCATTTCATATATTGTACCTTGTTCTGTCGATTTGGCAAACGCTATATCCAACGTTTGATAACTTCTCACAGTGCCAAAGGCCGACAACCACCGCAGCATGGTAAGAACCGGTAAGAGCTTGGTAATTGCTAGAGTGTTGAGAAAAAATTTCACACCACCTCCGAGTAGTACTATAGGAACATTATACTTGTGATTTTGTTTTTTATGGTACTAACCATGTCAGATTCAAGAGCAGCCAATAGTTGGGTTGTGTCTGTTGTCAGAGATTACTTACCATATGTTGATGCAAATCACTTTTTCCACCACAGCAGGTACGATGGCCGTCAGAAGATGGACATCATGATAGAAACACACATCATCAGGTTACCTCTTTGCCAAATTTTGAGGGTAAATATGACCCCGATTCGTATATTGATTGGGAAATGGAGGTAGAAGAAATCTTTCGTAACCATGATTTTTCCCGAGCCTAAGAAAATAAATGATGTCACTAAAATCTTTTTCGGTTTTGCTTCAGTTTGGTGGAGAAATTATTGCAGAGAAAATATTTATAATAGACCTACTACTTGGAAAGCTTTAAAACTTGTCATGCAAAACCGATTTGTCCTTCATACCATGCTAGTTATTTGCTTAGAAAATTGCAATGTTTAACGCAAGGCAATAACACCGTTGAAGAATATTATAATTATTTGTGCACTGCTTTTTCATTCTGGCTTTGAAGAATGTGAAGAAGCTACCATGAATAGATTTTTGAGAGGATTAAACCTTCATATTTATGATATACTTGTGTATAAGGAATATTATTCCATCAATGGTTTGTTTCGTCTTGCTTGTCAAGTTGAGCACAAAATTAATCGAGGTTTACATGGAACAAAGAAACACTTGGTGGAAGTTCCTACATCAACTTTTGTCTCTTCCTGTGTGAAATCTGCTATGGTTGTTGCACCCGCTGCTTTTAGATCCATGCCACTTCTAGCTTGTGACCGGCAACCGTCGGCAATACCTACATATTCAGAGTCACACATACAAGGTAATAATAGAGGTACAGAATCACCTCATCCACCTGATATCGATTTATGTCATGTTGAATTAAAAGATTTACGTGTTGAGTTGAATGAAATACCCTCTGTTTTGATCACACCAGTTGTAATGGATAACTGTGTTGCTACCTTGGATAGTTTGTGTGATCAAACGACCGAAACACCTATTGTTTTGCGTGCACCAACTGCAAAAATTATTTCCCTCGTTACTTTGAGTGCACCCAATGAATTAAAGGCCACTGTTATTGAACCATGTGACTTAATAATTAAATCTGGTTTGGATCGCATACGATTGGTTAAGCATGATGAAGTAATCGCTAGAATTTCTCGTGTTAGTTCTTTGTATTCTCTTTTGGTGGACCCACCTATGCCTTTGTCACATGCGTGAAATAAAATTGTTGAAATCCCATGTTTGAGTTCGGCGAAAAGTGTTTATGCCCCTAATATTACCATTAGATTGATTGAAGAGGACTGTGTAGACAAGGAATTTTTAGTGCATAGAATTTGTATCACATGTGGTGATGTTGCTAGCTTGAAAGAGGATATTAATAAGCCAATTCTTGATCATTTTAATATGACCTCCAATATTGTTATTGATTACATGTTGAATAGCATGTTGCATGATTGTTTATCCACACATGCTAACTTGGATATCCCTAATTGTTATCTACCTATGTTGGGGTGGTTAAATGACCAGGATTGCAAATTGGATGACATAAATATGTGCTTCACTTATATGTGCAAACTAAGTTGTAATACTTCATGTCAGTACAATTTTTGTGATAATCCCTTGGACTTTCATCTCATGAGATATGCTAATTACTTATGTATCAAAATATTAATAGTGCAACAATGGAGAGAAATTAAAATGGATGACTTACACATATACCATGTATACGCCTTGTCTTTTTGGTTAGTCCATTTTCATATTATCCAAAGCCGAGGACGACTTTGTTTTCAAGAAAGGGAGAATGATCTGGACATGGCATCTACATACGCGACCAAATATATTGTCTACGTATACAAATATGAAGTCAATTCTTGTGGTAAATATAAATTATTTTATTTTATTATCAAGGATAAAAATATTACACATTTATTTCTTACTCGCAGATATACAGAAGATTACACAAACCACAAGTTAAAATGCGAGATGGAAAACAAAGTTTATACATGCACACACACTGACCTACATGTATATGCATGATGGTCCATGCTTCACACGTGTGCTAATTTGGAAAACTGCGATCAATTTCTTGAAGAGGTGTGCCCTGTTTTTCTACTGTACAAAGTCCATGCATCCGTCCGTGTTAATTACGTGCACCAATGTGAGGGCTTGTACGCCAGCCTACTAAGTCATGCAGGCGTCGTCGCCGGACTTCACGAGGCCCAAGACCAGGTGCAGCCCGGCCTAGTTCCATGGACACAAGGAGATGGACTCCAGGACAGTTCACCCACAAACACGCCTGCCTATCCGTTTCTTGATAAATAGCTAGTCTAAATTAGGGTTTAGACTTGGGTTTTATTGTATTGTCTAGTCATCTCTACATTTAGCATCTACGAGACGTGTAGGACTACCGCCTTGTGAGATCCACAATGGAACCCCAACTTTTCATCTATTTCGTGTGCTCAATTTTTCATCCGCAATTTCAGATTGCAATTCACCTTTGTTCTTGCCAGTTCTTCGGTTGCTTGCAGGAACTTGAACCTCGTTGTTCAGGTTGATTGTGCCTACGACAAGGTCAATAACCATCGGAGATTGGTTTAGCGATTGTCGAGGCGTGTCGTCGGGTACGGTATAGCCAGATCATCAAGGTCATAATCCACCAAATCGATAAATATCTCCACTCTCATCGAAAGATCAGGCCGCCGTCACATCAAACGGGGATTGTGTACAAGGGTTTGGGAGTAAATCAAACTTACGCTGCACCTAGCCACGATGACCTTGGAGGTGCTTGGAGCGCCGGAGGCCCTTGGCCATGTAGTCGGTCACCTCCGCCTTGACCGTATCATCCACCACCCCTCGTCCTCGTCATTGTCCAGAAAAATGGGCATAGTACGGTTGCCAGCCTCCGGTGCCCCGACCACGAGCTCCCCTACTTCATCGTCCTCCTGTGGCTCCACAATGATAGTGGCTAGTCTTAAGGAGCCCTAACAAGCCCGTACCTTGCCCATATTGCTCTTTGACCAGCATAGCTGGAGTCGGTATGATCCATCGCCCAGCGTAGTATGTCCATTTTCATAGCGCCTTTGACTGGGTCGGCTATCATCGTCTTCAACTCCTCCTTCGTCGCCTTTAACACTAGTTCATATGCTTCTTTATGCATGTCATCAATGCTGGTGAACTGAGAGCACACCTCCATGGTCTTGGCGGACTTGGTGTGGTCACGGAGCGAGCAACTAATACGTCTCCATCATATCTACTTCTCCTAGCGCTTTTACTCTTGTTTTGGACTCTAATTTGCATGATTTGAATGAAACTAACCCGGACTGTCGTTGTTTTCAGCAGAACTATCGTGGTGTTGTTTTTCTGCAGAAATATAAGTTCTCGGGATTGAATGAAATTTTTTGGAGGACTTTTATACAATAAAATAAAAATACTGGAGCCAAGAACCATCGGAGGGGGAGGCCTAGGTGAGAACAACACACCAGGCGCCCCCTCCCCCTCCTGGCACACCCAGGTGGGTTGTGCCCACCAGGTGGCCCCGCTGACCCTACCTCCAATGCTATAAAACCCAATTTTCGGAGAGAAAAATCAAGGCAGAAGAATTATCATGTTTCACGAGACGGAGCCGCCGCCACCTCCTATTCTTCATCGGGAGGCCAGATCTGAGTCCGTTTTGGGCTCCGGAGAGGGGTATCTTCGATCTTCATCATCACCAACCCTTCTCCATCAGGAGTAAGTAATTCCTTCATTGGATCGCTGGTCGGTGAGGGAGTTGGATGATATTCATCATGTAATCTAGTTAATTTTGTTAGGGCTTTATCCCTAGTATCCATTATGTTCTGAGATTGATGTTGCTATGACTTTGCCATGCTTAATGCTTATCACTTTGGGCCCGGGTGCTATGATTTCAGATCTCAATCGTTTATGTTATCACCAGTATATGTATGTTATAGATTCGATCTTGCAAGTTATAGCCACCTATTACGTGTTATGATCCATAAACCGGGAGTGACAGTATTCAGGATACTTTCTGGTGATGACCGTAGTTTGAGGAGTTCATGTATTCACTATATGCTAATGCTTTGTTCCGATTCTCTATTAAAAGGAGGCCTTAATATCCCTTAGTTTCCATATGGGCCCCACTGCCACGGAAGGGTAGGACAAAAGATGGCATGCAAGTTCTTTCCATAAGCACATATGACAATTTGCGGAATACATGCCTACATTATATTTATGAACTGGAGCTAGTTTTGTACGGACCTAGTTTATGACTGTTATATGATCTCCTGGTGTGGTTGAATTGACAACTCAGCTTCTAATACTTGCAAATATTATTTGGCTCCCCTTTTGTCAAATCAATAAATTTAGGTTGAATACTCTACCCTCAAAAACTGTTGCGATTCCCTATACTTGTGGGTTATCAAGACCTTTTTCTGACACTATTGCCGGGGAGCATAGCTATATTGTTGAGTCACTTGGGATTATTATCTATTTATCACTTTGAAGAATCTAAAGGATAAAAAAACAAGATCGTTCCCTCTAGGACGAGGGGAGGTAAGGAACTGCCATCACACTCTGCACTTGATTCACCCTCTATTTTGAGTAGACTTGCAACACCACCACATGCTCTTAATCCCGATATGTCGCAAGTTGTTGATGATGCTACTTCTAGGAATGCTACTCATAATGATGCTTGATGATGGTGTGCCACTACGTGATTTTCTTGATGAACAAATTGCTAGAGCTAAAGATATTGAGAATGCTGCAACTGATGAGATCATTAAAACTGATGAAATACTTGAGACTGAAAATCTTAAAACACCTATTAGACCTAGCCCTCCTTGATATGAAATGCCTAAGATACCGGAAGGTTATGTTATGGACGAGGAGACAACTAGAGATTTTCTTGCTTATGGTCTTAAGAAATTATTATGCAAACTGAAAGAGAAATCCTTGAATGCTAGAATGAAATGTGATCCTAAGTTTGCTACTTCACCCATCTTTGTTGATGATAAGGATTATGAATTTGTTGTCGACGCAGAGTTAATTACTTTGGTTGAATCTGATCATTTCCATTATTCTGAAATTGAAACTGTTGTGGCACACCTTACTAAATTAAATGATATAGCCACCCTATTTGCTCAAGATGAGAAGACTCGCTACTATTATATTATCAAATTGTTTCCATTCTTATTAAAGGGCGATGCTAAGATATGGTACAATACTCTTTGTAACATCCCAATTTTCAATTTGGATGTTATACATAGATCATCATATGCATATCATATTCTATTTGCATTTTGTTGTGATCCTAGAAATCTTAAGCAACTCAAGTACCCGAGAGAGTTGGTGGTTTCACAAAATTTTCATATTTGAATTTAGTTCAAATTTGAAAGAAAAAAGGATCAATTTGATTTCAATATTTCTCTCTCTCATTATTTCCGACAACAAAAATAAACGAGAAGATAATATGACTTCTTCAACAGAAGAGAAATATTGGAGAAAAGATTTTAAAATCAAATTATTATTTGATTTGTATTTTATTTGCTATTTTATCTGAATTAGAGAACAACATGCATTTTTGAAAATTGCATTTTAGTCCAGAAAAATGTTCACCTTGTCCTAATATTAGGTTTGGACGGTGAAAATTATTTTTGGTATTTTAAGATTTTTTTAAATATTTTATTAGGATTTTTCTTCGCGGCGAAACTATTGAAAAAACTTCTTCCCGACCGAATTGGGCCGAAGGCCCAGCCGGCCCGCTAGCGCCGCCGCCTTCCCCGATCGGGAGTCCGACCCCGAGCCGAGCTGAGCCGCCACTGGAGTCCTCCTGGACTGCAAGTCGCCGCCGCGCCCCCTCCCCCAAGCAAGTCCGCCGTCCCGGGTCCCCTTTATAAGGAGGACCCTGGCCCCCTCCTACACCTCGTACGCCACCGCTGCCACTCGTGAATATCATTGTAGATTTGCTCGACGGGGTGGTCTTTAGCAATTCTTGCTCGAACTCGTGAAAGCTTTTGCTTGGTTCTTGGTTGAACTTCTTCTTCATCTTGTTCTTCTTCTTGACCTTCTTCATTGTTGGCGTTGTAGTTCTCTTGTCGTGGTGGAGAAGGAGGTCGTTGACGTTCATCTTGATGCACTTCCTTGTTTTCTTCATCTTGGTGTGTCCCACTTGTGGATGCTTCCGTATCAACTCTTGGTTCACCTTGTCGTGAAGTAGAAGCTTCCACTTGGACGGATGAGGTGCTCTCTTCACCTCCGTTGGACGAACCTTGCCAATAGACAAGTCTTGGATTGCTTCCGAAGGATCTTTGTCTCCTACATCAATTGGCAATTGCTCTACTTGCGAGCCGTTAGATTCATCAAACTTCACATCTACCGTCTCTTCAACCTTTCGGGTGAAATTGTTGTAGACACGGTAAGTGTGAGAGTTTGAGCCATAACCTAGTAGGAAACCTTCATGAGACTTAGGAGCAAATTTAGAACGATGATGCTTGTCAAGAATGTAGCACTTTCAGCCGAATACTCGAAAGTATCCAACTTGGGGTTTGTTACCGGTGAGGAGCTCGTATGTCGTCTTGCCGAGTAGCTTGTGAAGATACAAGCGATTTGTTGCATGACAACCTGTCTCAACCGCTTCTGCCCAAAAGTGCTTCGGCGTCTTGTACTCATCAAGCATCGTTCTCGCCATTTCGATGAGCGTCTGGTTCTTCCTCTCAACAACTCCATTTTGTTGAGGTGTGTACGTAGCCGAGAACTCGTGTGAAATTCCTTCTTCGTCAAGAAAGGTGTCCACATTTGCGTTCTTGAACTCCGTTCCGTTGTCGCTGCGAACCTTCTTGATCTTCACTTCAAATTGGTTTTGGGCCTTCCTAGCGAAGTTTTTGAAGATCTTTTGGACCTGCGATTTATCATCGAGAAAGAAAACCCACATAAATCTTGAAAAATCATCAACTATAACTAGACCAAAAGAGTTTCCACCGAGACTCTTGTAAGAGTTGGGACCAAAAAGATCCATGTGAAGTACCTCGAGTGGTTTATGCCATAACCAACATGACCTAGTTGTCTATGCCATAACCAACCTTTTGAGGATTTAGCAATGAAGCAAGTTTTAGGTTGAGCCTTTTTAGTGAAATCAACAATGTATAGATCACCTCTACGTATGCCGGTAAAGACCATTTTATGATTGTCTCGACGAAACACTTGGCAATCTACTTCAGTAAATAGGACATTGAAACCGAAATCAGCAAGTCTAGATACTGAAAGTAGGTTGTAACCAAGAGATTCAACGAGCATAACATTTTGTATGGAGCTATCATGTGATATGGCCACCTTACCGAGGCCAACCACCTTACCCTTTGAGTTGTCACCGAAAGTGACATACTTTCAAGGACTATCATTTTCAGCAAGCTCACGAAACATGTCTTTGTCTCTGGTCATGTGATCGGTAGATCCACTATCAAGAACCCATTCCTTTCCTCCTGACATATATCCCCGGGAGATTTGCCATAAGACCAAAGCGTCTCATTGCATCATCAAGATCGAAGTCACTATCATCATCCTCATCATAGTATCCATGTTCAACATCAACATGTGGTGGATCAAATCCTAGAGAAGGTGATTCGTTAGAGTGAGTTTGACAATGATCTTGCTTATGAATTTTTATAGCTTCGGAAATAATATCACCAATAATTCCAACATCTCCTTTGGCACGCATAAGGTTTGTAAATTCAAATAGACGATGACCAAACATAGGATCACTAGTATTCATCTTACTCAAGGCAATAGACTTATGGAGAATTTCATCTAGATTTTTCAAGGAATAATTTGGAAATTGTTCCTCAAGAAATTTCCATATAGTGTAGGCACACTCAAGAGTAGGCAAACATCCAATCAAGTTTCTAGGCAATCATCTAATAATAAGTTCGGCAGTTCTAAGATTCATAACCATGTCAATTGACAGATCAAGAGTAGGATGCATAGTATCAACATGACGTGCACAAGGGCTAACAATATACTTGTTTAAATGATATTGATTGAAAATTACAAGCATCTCATTTTTTCACTCATGAAAATACTCTCCATCAAGAATAGGCACTCTATGTCTAAGACTCCCCAAAGTAGACTCATCCATCTTCCTCCAATGGTGATTAAACCAAGGCAATGGAGACCAATGCTCTGATACCACTTGTAGGACCTTGAGAAGAGGTGTCTATAGGGGGGTGATTAGACACTAAGTACCAAAGTAGCAGTTTTTAATCCTTTTAAGTTTAAGTCGAGTTTAGGCACAAGTTTAACATTCACAATACATAACAAGCAAGCATGCAAAGAGTATATGAGCAGCGGAAAGTAAAGCATGCAACTTGTAAGAATGTAAAGGGAAGGGTTTTGGAGGATTCAAACGCAATTGGAGACACGGATGTTTTTGGCGTGGTTCTGATAGGTGGTGCTATCGTACATCCACGTTGATGGAGACTTCAACCCACGAAGGGTAACAGTTGCGCGAGTCCACGGAGGGCTCCACCCACGAAGGGTCCATGAAGAAGCAACCTTGTCTATCCCACCATGGCCGTCTCCCACGAAGGACTTGCCTCACTAGCGGTAGATATTCATGAAGTAGGCGATCTCCTTGCCCTTACAAACTCCTTGGTTCAACTCCACAATCTTGTCGGAGGCTCCCAAGTGACACCTAGCCAATCTAGGAGACACCACTCTCCAAGAAGTAACAAATGGTGCGTTGATGATGAACTCCTTGCTCTTGTGCTTCAAATGATAGTCTCCCCAACACTCAACTCTCTCTCATAGGATTTGGATCTGGTGGAAAGAAGATTTGAGTGGAAAGCAACTTGGGGAAGGCTAGAGATAAAGATTCATATGGTAGGAATGGAATATCTTGGCCTCAACACATGAGTAGGTGGTTCTCTCTCAGAAATGGTAAGTTGGAAGTGTAGGTTTGTTCTGATGGCTCTCTCCACGAATGAAGAAGAGGTGGAGGGGTATATATAGCCTCCACACAAAATCTAATCGTTACACACAATTTACCAAACTCGATGGGACCGAATTGAGAAACTCGGTCGGACCGATTCAGCAAATCTAGTAACCGTTAGGATTTTCGGTGGGACCGACATGCAACTCGGTAGGACCGATATGGTTAGGGTTAGGGCATAACGTAATCTCGGTGAGACCGATTACACAAACTTGGTGAGACCGAATTTGGTAATTAGCTAACTAGAGAGTTGGTCAGGCAAACTCAGTGGGACCGATTACTCAAACTCGGTGGGACCGATTTTGGTAATAAGTTGACCAGAAAGTTTGCATTGTAATCTCGGTAGTACCGATTGCTCAAACTCGGTGAGACGATTTTGGTAATGGACATACACAGAGAGATTACAATCCCATCTCGGTGAGACCGATATCCCTATCGGTGATACCGATTTGTCTAGCGTTTGTGGCAGTGGCTAAGACATCTGAACTCGGTGGCGCCGGATAGAAAGAATCGGTGGGGCCGAGTTTGACTTTAGGTTTAGGTCATATGTGTGGAAGTGGGAAAGTAGTTGAGGGTTTTTGGAGCATATCACTAAGCACTGTGGAGCAAGAAACTCATTGAGCAACACCTCATCCCTTCTTGATAGTATTGGCTTTTCCTATAGACTCAATGTGATCTTGGGTCACTAAAATGTAAAAATGAAGAGTCTTGAGCTTGAAGCTTGAGCCAATCCTTTGTCCTTAGCATCCAGAAGGAGTTCCCACATCCTTTAGCCCATGCCACTCCATCGTTGAACTTATCTGAAATATACTGGATAAAAGTGTTAGTCCAACAAGAGATATGTTGACATTAATTACCAAAACCACCTAGGGAGCACTTGTGCTTTCAATTGCTTATGTATGCTACTGTTTGTCTATGCTAGATTACCCGGAGTGCAAAGCTTGTTACTACGAATCTCTAGAGTTTGCAGATTGTTAGCAAGGCAAGTTACACTTTGATCATACTTTTCTATACCCAGTTTTTACTATGCATTAGTTTTTCCCTTCAAATATTTGCATGAGTAGGATTGGGAACATGTGGTTTTGTTATAGTACTTGAGGTAGGAATCTAATACCTTTGATCACCCCGGGAATATACGTTATGCTCTATTGCTTAGCCAAGCTCGTACACGGGGATTGGAACGTGATTCACATGGAAGTTATGAGAGTTATTAATCTTGGATAAAATTAAGGTGGCAACTTTAATACACATCTGGGTGGATTGGTTGGGGCACCTGGAGAATCCAGTGTTTGTCCATTAGGGAAATCCCGGAGTACCCGTGTGATTTTTCCTCGGTTCGTCACCCAGGCTCAAAGGGATCATATGGTATTTCATGCCTAGAAACTTCAGTGTGCAGCCACAAGCCATTATGGGCTCTGGCATAGTTGAGTAAGTTGTATGAGCTGTCGAAGAGGTGGACTAGCAGATGTAGGGGAAAGTAGGTCTACCGGTCTGCCCGGAGTAGAGAGTTAATGCTTCAGAAAAACTATGTCTCGATCTTCCGATCATGGATGCAGTCGAGTCTTGTGGGGGAAAGTGTGCAACCTCTATAGAGTGTATAAACTAATCATGGTTAGCCGTGTCCCCGGTTATGGACATCTTGAGTATCTGGAATTGGATATTATTGTTGATCTCATCACTCTTTAATTAACTGAATTGGGTTAAATGATGATACTTGTTTAATTCGGACTGGAGTTGGAGGAACCTTGTCAAATATTGGAACAACTTGGGAGTAGTAAATAAATTTATTCCTTTGTTGTAGGGAAAAAGTAGCTTTACGCAAAACCATAAACTTAGAGCCTCCACAAGCCAAATATTGCATGTAGATATAGTTCTTGCATTCATTGCTTTACAGTGTAACTTTGCCAGCATATTCAATGTGCTGACCTACACGGCTGCAACGTCTCATGTTGCAGACTACTCAAACGATGAATAAGGTGCGATAGGTCATTGTAATGCACTCAGTTATGCCGTTGGAGTTGATGGACTCATTTACCTTCGAAGCTTTCGCAGTTATTTAGTTCAGATGGCCTTCAGCCATATTATTTGTGTAATCATACTCTTTATGAGGACTCAATGTAATAAGTGATTGATTGAACTCTGTTATAATTCCTCGAGTGTTGTGTGTATCAGCATTACCGATTCATGGATGACACTTAAGCACAGAGACTTTGGTCCATTGGGATCGTGGTTGCTACAAGATGGTATCAGAGCACATGCTGACTGTAGGACGCGGCCATTAGAATAAGCCACATGATTTCTCTTCTTTGCTAATTTCTAAATTCTCCTCTATTTCTACTCTATAGATGGCGGACCCCAGGAACAAGTTCACTCAGCCGGATGACGACAACCCTTTTTGGACGACACTTGAAGGAAGTCACTAAGTACTTGAACATTGGACTACCAAGCTTCACTAGGATTTTCTCTGCAACTTTACCGGAAGAGAATCGCTCGAAGATCAAAGTTAGGGTACCTGGGAGGACGTTTGCACCAACAATGGAGCCTATTGATTTCTACCTGGATGCACCAAGCTGGAGTTTGGGAAAGAGCATGGCAGCCCACATCACTTTTGGACGCATATGTGGCCGCTGAGACGAAGAATGGGAGATGATTCGATCCAGGAAGGATGGATCAATTGCAGCTTATATTCAGGAGATGGGTGATCACATTCGCCGACAAGAGAATCAACTGTGCTTCAACATGAAGAAGATCAAGAAGCTGATGAAGAAGAATATCAAGCTAGAAGAGGACCTCACGTTTACATGTGATGGATATGAGGAAGAAATTGTCGTACTACTGGAGAAGCATGAAGAATTGAAGAGGAAGCTAGGACTACCCGTGGAGAACCATAAGCGAGAACTTGCAAAGGAGATCCGTTCGGAGGACTACATCATCTTGGACGACACCGACACGGACAGTGATGCAAATGATGACAGTGATGACGACTACATTGACGAAGCTGGAGCAGATATCATGGAGTCTTCCTCCGATCAAAATTTCTAGACGATCACTATGTTACTAGTAGTATTCTTCCAAGTAGTTAGCATCGATGAGTTTGTAATCGTAGTTTAGATCGTTTGTGTGAACCTTGTTTGATATTGAATGAAGTGAATTGATTGTGTTTGTCTCATGTGCATATGGGTTGTGAATCTCTCTTAGGCCTTATTGTATTCTGTTTTCTCACCCCTTCCACCCATCAGATGCCTCCGAGACGTGACAATGGATTGTTGTTCCCATCGGAGCTCACTCAGTTGATCCAGCAGCAGAATGACTTGATGCAGATGCTAGTTCAGAACCAAAACCAAGGCAACAACAACAACACACCGCCACCACCCCCTGTTGACAACCTAGTCCGTTTTCTGAGGTTGAATCCATCGGTGTTCTCTAGCAGCACCAAGCTGATTGTTGCAGATGATTGGTTCTGCAAGATTGGAAGGGAGTTGACTACTGCAGGATGCACATATGCGGAGAGAGTGCGCTTTGCTGCACATCATCTTGATGGACCCATAGCATCTTGGTGGGTGAACTTCACCACCACTTACCCCATTGATACAGTTACATGTGATCAGTTTCAGCAGGCTTCCCGAACCGCCATGTTTCAGCAGGAGCTATGAGCATGAAGAAGCGTGAGTTTCGCAACTTGCGCCAAGGAGGTAGTATAGTGGGACAGTACGTGGATGAGTTTAGAAAGTTAGCACACTATGCCCCAGATGATGTGGCCACAAATGCCGCGAAGCAGGAGAAGTTTCTTGAGGGACTCAATGATGAGTTGAGCATGCAGTTGATGGTGGCAACCTTCAACAACTACCAGGAGTTGGTAGACAAGGCCCTCATGATAGAAGGCAAGTAGCAACAGATTGACAATCGCAAGAGGAAGTATGGACAGGGGAGGTACACTTCCGGAGCTCAGAAGAAGCCCCGCTATTCCCTATACTCGAGAGGACATACTCATAACCATGGAGGCCATAATCATGGAGGACATACACACAATGGAGGAAGTTCGCACAACCACAGTGGCCCCAAGAATGGCAATGGGAATGGAGGAAGTAGCAGCCAGAACCGTTCCAACCCTGCAACACCAGCCAAGAGGGATCTGAGCCACATTACTTGTTTCAACTGCGGGAAGACTGAACATTATGCCACTTTGTAGGGGGGTGATTAGACTACTTGACCAAATAAAAACTTATCCTTTTCCCAATTTTAGTCTTTGGAAGATTTTAGCTATCTTAGCACAAGTCAAGCAATCTCAACACAATTCAAGCAAGCATGCAAAGAGTATATGAGCAGCGGAAAGTAAAGCATGCAACTTGCAAGAATGTAAAGGGAGGGTGAGGGAGTCCTGGACTAGGGGGTGTCCGGATAGCCAAACTATCATCATCGGCCGGACTCCAAGACTATGAAGATACAAGATTGAAGACTTCGTCCCGTGTCCGGATGGGACTTTCCTTGGCGTGGAAGGCAAGATTGGCAATACGGATATGTAGATCTCCTACCATTGTAACCGACTCTGTGTAACCCTAGCCCTCTCCGGTGTCTATATAAACCGGATGGCTTTAGTCCATAGGACGAACAACAATCATACCATAGGCTAGCTTCTAGGGTTTAGCCTCCTTGATCTCGTGGTAGATCTACTCTTGTAATACCCACATCATCAATATCAATCAAGCAGGACGTAGGGTTTTACCTCCATTAAGAGGGCCCGAACCTGGGTAAAACATCGTGTCCCTTGTCTCCTGTTACCATCCGCCTAGACGCACAGTTCGGGACCCCCTACCCGAGATCCGCCGGTTTTGACACCGACATTGGTGCTTTCATTGAGAGTTCCTCTGTGTTGTCACCGATAGGCTCGATGGCTTCTTTGATCATCAACAATGACGCAGTCCAGGGTGAGACCTTTCTCCCCGGACAGATCTTCGTATTCGGCGGCTTTGCACTGTGGGTCAATTCGCTTGGCCATCTGGAGCACATCGAAAGCTACGCCCCTGGCCGTCAGGTCAGGTTTGGAAGTTTGAACTTCACGGCTGACATCCGCGGAGACTTGATCTCCAATGGATTCGAGCCACAACCGAGCGCGCCGCACTATCACGATGGGCATGATTTAGCTCTGCAGCCGGACAGTGCCCTGGAGGCCGCACACGAGTCCGCTCCGATCCTCAATTCGGAGCCGGCTGCGTAGATCGAGGACGGGTGGCTAGACACCGCCTCGAGGGATGCAACCTCTACGGCGATGGAGCCGAACACTTACCTTGTCCCTCATAAAGCTCGTGACTCCGAGGTGCCGGACTCCTCGCCGGACTCCGAACCTCCCGCGCCCCCTCCAATCGAATCCGATTGGGCGCCGATCATGGAATTCACCGCTGCGGACATCTTTCAACACTCACCTTTCGGCGACATCTTGAGTTCGCTAAAGTATCTCTCGTTATCAGGAGAGCCCTAGCTGGACTACGGTCAGGACGGTTGGGATGCGGACGACGAAGAAATTCAAAGCCCACCAACCACCCACTTAGTAGCCACTGTCGACGATCTAAACGACATGCTAGACTTCGACTCCGAAGACATCGACGGTATGGACAACGATGCCAGAGACGACCAAGAACCAGCGCCTACTGGGCACTGGAAATCCACCTCATCATATGACATATACATGGTGGATATCCCAAAGGATGGGAATGGCGAAGGAACAGCGGAGGATGACCCCTCCAAGAAACAGCCCACTCGCCGGCGTCAGCGGCGCCGCTCTAAATCCCGTCACAGCAAGAATGGAGATTCTGGCACTGGAGATAATAACACCCCAGACAGTGCCGAAGAAAAACAGAAAACAAAAGGTACGGATAGAAGGTAGTGCTCACTAAATTCTTCAACTTCATACCTCTCAAAATGATCCATTAATAAGGTTGATCAAGTCTTATTAACAACCACTTTCGATTAGCATGAAACCGAAGAACTTTAGTAAACCACTAAGTTACTACAATGGGGATATGAATGTCCCCAACAATAAGCATTTCATATTTCTTTTTAATAGTAGGTAGAGGTAGTTGAAAATTTCCAATAGTGATTGTCGGAGATTTTCCAATAGCATTAATAGCATTCACTTGGAATTGTTTCTTCAGAAAGTGCACCATATGCGCATTACCATTGATATGAAAAGTGATCTTGCTTTTATTGCAATCAATAACATCCCCTGCAGTATTCAAGAAAGGTCTACCAAGGATAATCGACAAGTTGTCGTCCTCGGGCATCTCAAGTATAACAAAGTCAGTCAAAATAGTAACATTAGCAACAACAACGGGCACATCCTCACAAATACCAATAGGTATGGCAGTTGATTTGTTAGCCATTTGCAAAGATATTTCAATAGGTGTGAGTTTATTCAAATCAAGTCTTTTATATAAAGAGAAAGGCATAACACTAACACGAGCTCCCAAAACACATAAAGCAGTTTTCACATACTTTCTTTTAATGGAGCAAGGTATAGTTGGTATTCCCGGATCTCCATGTTTTTTAGGTACTCCATCTTTAAAAGTATAATTAGCAAGCATAGTGGAGATTCTAGCTTTCGGTATTTTTCTCTTATTGGTGATGATGTCTTTCATGTACTTGGCATAAGGAGGCATTTTTAAGATATCAATCAAGCGAGTTCGCAAAATGACTGGCCTAATCATTTCAGCAAAGTATTCAAATTCTTCATCATTTTTATTTTTAGTTGACTTAGGTGGAAAGGGCATAGGCTTTTGAACCCCTGGTTCTATTTCCTTTCCATGTTTTCTAGCCACAAAGTCTCTTTTGTCATATCTTTTAGATCAACAGGTGGTTCTATCTCAACATCATTGTCTGTTTATTTTTCATTAGGTTCGGTATCTTCATGAACCTCATCATTATATTTTTCATTATCAGAAGGTGAGTGTTCATTACCAGATTGAGTTTCAGCATCAGAGATAGAAACTTCATTATCATTATCACGAGGTTTTTCTACTTCAAGTTCACTAGAGGCATGCAGAGTCCTATTATTTTTCTTCCTCATTTTATTTTTCTTTTTAGAAGGACTAGGTGCATCAGTGTTAATTCTTTGAGAGTCTTGTTCAATTCTCTTTGGGTGTCCCTCAAGATAAAGTGGTTCCTGAGTCATTTTTACCTCCTCTAGTTGCTACTCTAACAGCAGTCACTTATGTTATTGTTCATTTCATCAAGCAACTCTCTTTGAGATTTAGCAACTTGTTCTAATTGAGTTTGAACCATAGAGGCTTGCTTTCCTACACCTCTAACATCATTTGAGATTCTGAATAACAAGTCACTTAAGCGAGCAATCATATCAGAGTTGTATTTCAATTGTTTCATAACATTTGCATTGAAGTGATCTTGCTTTCTAATGTAATTATCAAACTCATAAAGGCATTGACTAGGATATTTATTACGAGGATCATCACTATCATTGAATTTCATTAAATATTTTACCTCTACCACCTTAGGTGGTGGTGGTGTTTCAAGCCCATGAATTTCTTCGATGGGTGGTAAATTTTTAACATCCTCGGCTTTAATACCTTTTTCCTTCATAGTTTTCTTTGCCTCTTGCATATCCGCAGGACTGAGATATAAGATACCCATCTTCTTTGGAGTGGGTTTAATAGATGTTTCAGGAGGAGTCCAATCACCATGATTTTTTAATATGTTATTCAATAATTCTTTAGATTTCCCAATAGTTCATTCCCTGAAAACACAACCAGCACAACTATCTAGGAAATCCCTAGAAGCATCGGTTAGTCTATTAAGAAGATATCAAGTATTTCATTTTTCTTAAGAGGATGATCAGGCAAAGCATTAAGTAATTGGAGAAGCCTCCCCCAAGCTTGTGGGATACTCTCTTCTTCAATTTGCACAAAGTTAAATATTTCCTGCAAGGCAGCTTGTTTCTTATGAGCAGGGAAATATTTTTCAGAGAAGTAATAAATCATATCCTGGGGACTACGCACACAACCAGGAGCAAGAGTATTGTACCAAGCTTTAGCATCACCCTTTAATGAGAATGGGAATAAATTGAGGATATAATAATAGCGAATCTTCTCATCGTGAGCAAAAAGGGTGGCTATGTCATTCACCTTAGTAAGATGTGCCACAATAGTTTCAGTTTTATAACATGGAAAGGATCAAATTCAACCAAAGTAATTAACTCTGGGTCAACAGAGAATTCATAATCCTTATCATCAATAAAGATAGGTGAAGTAGCAAACTCAGGATCACATTTCATTTTAGCATTCAGAGATCTTTCTTTGTACTTGCATAATAACTTCTCTAGATCATCTCTATCCTTACAAGAAAGAATATCTCTAGTTGCCTCCTCACTCATAGCATAACCTTCTGGTACATTTTGCAATTCATATCTAGGAGGACTAATTCTAGGTGTTTCAAGAGTTTCAGTTTCAAGCTCATCATCAGTTTCAACAATATCATGTTGTCTTACTCTAGCAATTTGTTCATCAAGAAATTCACCTAGTGGCACATCATCATCAAGCAAGGTACTAGCATCATCATGAGTAGCATTCATAGTAGAAGTAGCATACAACTTGCGACATATCAAAATTAATAGCATGTGGTGGTGTTGCAAGTTTACTTATAACAGAAGGTGAATCTAAAGCGGAGCTAGATGGAAGTTCCTTACCTCCCCTCGTCTTAGAGGGAAAAATCTTAGTCTTAGCATCCTTTAGATTCTTCATAGTGATAATATGAGAATAATCCCAAGTGACTCAACAAATATAGCTATGCTCCCCGGCAACGGCGCCAGAAAAAGATCTTGATAACCCACAAGTATAGGGGATCGCAACAGTTTTCGAGGGTAGAGTATTCAACCCAAATTTATAGATTCGACACAAGGGGAGCCAAAGAATATTTGAAGGTATTAGTAGCTGAATTGTCAATTCAACCACACATGGATGTTAATTACCTGCAGCAAAGTGATCAGTAGCAAAGTAGTATGATAGTTTTGATAATAGTAGCAAAAGCAACAGTAACGGTAACAGTGATAGCAATGATTTTGTAGCAGTAACAATAGTTGTAGCAGTAGTAGTAACTTAGCAAGAACAATATAAGGTAAATTCGTAGACATTGGATCGGTGACTCGTTGGATGATATTCATCATGAGACAGTCATAACCTAGGGCGATACGACACTAGCTCCAGTTCATAAATATAATGTAGGCATGTATTTTGTAAATAGTCATATGTGCTTATGGAAAGAACTTGCATGACATATTTTGTCCTACCCTCCCGTGGCAGCGGGGTCCTATTGGAAACTAAGGGATATTAAGGCCTCCTTTTAATAGAGAACAGGAACAAAGCATTAACACACGGCAAATACATGAACTCCTCAAACTACGGTCATCACCGGGAGTGGTCCTGACTATTGTCACTCCAGGGTTGCCGGATCATAGCACGTAGTAGGTGAATATAACTTGCAAGATCGGATGTAGAACATAGATATAATGGTGATAACATAAACGGTTCAGATCTGAATATAGTAGGTGACTATAACTTGCAACATCATATTACGCATGGCAAAGTCATAGCAACATCTATCCCAGAACATAGTGGATACTAGGGATCAGGCCCTAAGAAAACTTACTCGATTACATGGTGAATCTCATCCAACTCCTCACTGACCGGCGAGCCTACGAAGGAATTACTCACTCTCGGTGGGGAGCATCCTATAATTGGTGATGGAGATGTGTTGGTGATGACGAAGATCGAAGATCTCCCTCTCCGGAGCCCCAAACGGACTCAAGATATGGCCTCCCAATGAAGAACAGGAGACGGCTGCGGCTCCCCATTTTTTTCTGGAAATATGTGGTCTTATAGCATCGGTTTCAGGGTCATCGGGGCCACCAGGTGGGGACAACCCACATGGGCACGCCTGGAGGGGTGACGCGCCCTGGTGGGTTGTGCCCACCTAGGTGCCCCTCTCCGGTGGTTCTTGGCTCCAGATATTTTCTTTTCTTATATAAAAAACCCTTGAAAAGTTACGTTCCATTCTGAGAACTTTTATTTCTGCACAAAAACAACACCATGGTAGTTCTGCTGAAAACAGTGTCAGTCCGCGTTAGTTTCATTCAAATCGTGCAAATTAGAGTCCAAAACAAGAGGAAAAGCGTTAGGAAAAGTATATACGACGGAGACGTATCAAAGGGTTATCTTCCCCCTCTTCGGCTCCACCACCTCCAGGTCTTCGTAGGTCGTCCTCTTCTTCCTCCTCCCCTTGCGGGGGGAATCGCTTTCCACCTCCGCCTCCTCCTCTTCTTCCTCGTCTCCCTCATGAGAGGAGACGATCTCGGTCTCTTCGGACACAGCGTCCGAAGGGCCTCTGGGGCGGGGGCCGCCCTTGGGCTCCTTGCCCTTCTTCTTACCCTTCTTCTCCGGCGCCTGATAGGGCATCGGAACCAGCATCTCCGTCAGCTGGGGAGCATACCTGGCCAAATGGGACGGCCTAGCATGGCATGGCCCGGCCCATCGTAATCGTGCCTGGCCCGACACGGCCCGCAAGGGCACGATTACTACACGGGCCGTGCTGTGCCGGCCCGCGTGCAGCGCCCCCAGGCCCAGGCACGACCCAATTAGTAAACGGGCCGGCACATTGGGCCGCTTAGCATGGTGGGCCGCATATTTTTAGCCTGTTATTTGATGCACTAAGCGTTTGTAGCCTATTTTTACATGTTGGGCCATATATAGATGTATAAAAAAATAAAAAAAATGTAATCGGGCCGTGCCGTGCCGGCCCGCGTGCCCAGCCTCCACGCCCAGGCATGGCCCAGAGCATGCCGCGTGCCGGGCCCGGACCATTTAGCCCGTACCATGCCTGGCCCAAGGCGGGCCGTGCCGGCGTGCTCAGGGGCCGGCCCAAAACAACCAGCCCATTTGGCCAGCTATACTGGGGAGTAGTTGGGCCCTATGGCAGCGGAGCCGGGCTGTCGATCCGCTCTACCTTTGCTGTCAAGTCCTGTAAGGAAGGGACCTGATAAGGTTTCTATTGATTAAAGCATTGACCGAATAGGTCTTTGGAAGAGCTAATAATTACCTCCGAGGCTGGATTCTCGATGTCGAGCCCAATGTCCTCGGTCTTCATGGGCCAGCTCTTTTGGGCCTTGAAGAGCAGCTTCCATATCTCCTCGTGCGTAGTGCCGAAGAAGCACTTCTACGGCATTTGCACCTCTGTCTGGGACCCCCAATCAAGGCCCTTAGCGGTCCACGAGGTGAGCCTCGTGGGGGGTCCCGATCTGAACTCCGGAATTGCCACCCAATTGGCGTGGCGGGGTTCGGTGATGTAGAACCACTCCTGCTGCCAGTCCTTGACGGTCTTGATGAAAGCCCCTTTGGGCCATGTGGCATTGGGAAACTTGCTTACCATGGCCCCGCTACAGTCTGCATGTTGTTCGACGACCACCTTCGGCTTTAGATTGAAGACCTCAAGCCACAGGCCGAAGTGTGGTGGGATGCGGAGCAGAGCCTCACACACGAGGATGAACGCCGATATGTGAAGGAAAAATTTGGGGCTAGATCATGGAAATCCAGCCCGTAGTAGAACATAAGGCCACGGACGAAGGGGTGGAGGGGAAATCCTAGCCCCCTGAGGAAATGGGGGAGGAATACAACCCTTTCGTCGGGCACCGGAGTGGGGATGGCTTGGTCCTTGTCGGGAAGCCTATGCGCGATGTTCGCAGATAGATACCCCGCGCTCCGGAGATCCTTCATGTCCTTCTCCATGATAGAGGAGGCCTCCCAATTGCCCTTGGAACCTGACCCGTCCATGGCTTGGTGGCGGTGAGGAAGATGGGAGCTTTTTTGGGCACTGGAGCTTGAGAGATTGGAATACAGAGGCTGAAGGAAGGCGTGGGAAAGAAAGGAGGAATCTGTATCCTCTTATAGGCGGCGAAAATGCCAACTGTTCCCCACTTAAGCCTTAAACCTCGCGTATTCCTAATGAGAGCGTGCGCCAGGAGCGGTTGGGTTACCCAAATCCCATTGATTAGAATTTCGTAATAAGTGGGCACGATCTCTGTTTTGACAAGACGTGCCAATGAAGGCTCGACCTCGAAACATGAAATGGGAGGTGTGAAAACGATTCGAAATGTTGAAGAGTTGAGTGTGACCCTTCGCCGTAAAAAGTTGTGAGTAAAAAGACTTTATTCTTGTTTTGGCATCTTGCCTTCGTGGCTTGGATTGTGTTGATTATGCAGAGCCGAATACAGTTCTTTTATTATGAAGGCTGACGTGTGATATTCAAGTGAGGGAACACGCCTTGCAATGCCGAAGACAATCCAGTGCCGAACAAGTCGTCGTGTAAGATTGGTTCTAGGGTTACTGAGGAAGTCCTGTACTAGGGGTCCTCGGGCAGCCGGCCTATTTCATATGGGCCGGACTGATGGGCCGTGAAGATAAAGGCACAAGATCATCTCCCGTGTCTGGGTATGCTTTTGTGTGCAAAGAGGCATTATTTTCATTCGAGGACATGCCTTCCTCTTTGCCTCCTGCTGTCACTAACATTTTGCAGGAGTTCGCTAACGTCTTTCCACAAGACGTGCCACCGGGATTACCGCCTATTCGAGGGATTGAGCATCAGATTGACTTAATTCCCGGTGCTTCACTGCCAAACCATGCGCCATACAGTACCAATCCAGAGGAGACGAAGGAGATTATGCGTCAAGTACAGGAGCTTCTCGACAAAGGTTATATACGCGAATCCCTTAGTCCTTGTGTTGTTCCTATTATTCTAGTGCCGAAAAAGGATGGTACATCGTGTATGTGTGTTGATTGTAGAGGCATTAATAATATTACTATTCGTTATCGTCATCCTATTCCTAGGCTAGATGATATGCTTGATGAATTGAGTGGCTCTACAATATTCTCCAAAGTTGATTTGCGTAGTGGATACCATCAAATTCGTATGAAATTGGGGGATGAATGGAAAACAACATTTAAAACTAAGTTTGGATTATATGAGTGGTTAGTCATGCCTTTTGGGTTTACTAATGCACCTAGTACTTTCATGAGATTAATGAACGAAGTTTTACGTGCTTTCATTGGATGATTTGTGGTAGTCTATTTTGATGATATACTGATTTATAGCAGATCTTTGGAGGAACATTTGGAACATTTACGTGCAGTTTTTATTGCTCTACGTGATGCACGTTTGTTTGGTAACCTTGGGAAGTGCACGTTTTGCACCGACCGAGTATCTTTTCTTGGCTATGTTGTTACTCCATAGGGAATTGAAGTTGATAAAGCCAAGATTGAAGCTATTAAAAGTTGTCTGCAGCCCAAAATGGTCACACAAGTGAGGAGTTTTCTTGGCCTTGCTGATTCTATAGGCGTTTTGTGAGAGATTTCAGCTCCATTGCTGCACCTCTCAATGAGCTTACAAAGAAAGATGTGCCTTTTGTTTGGGGTACCGCACATGAAGAAGCCTTCACGGTAATGAAAGATAAGTTGACACATGCTCCTTTACTCCAACTTCTTGATTTTAATCAGACTTTTGAGCTTGAATGTGATGCTAGTGGAATTGGATTAGGAGGTGTTTTATTACAAGATGGCAAACCTGTTGCATACTTTTCTGAAAAATTGAGTGGGCCTAGTCTGAATTATTCTACTTATGATAAAGAATTATATGCTCTTGTTCAGACTTTAGAAACATGGCAACATTATTTATGTCCCAAAGAATTTGTTATACATTCTGATCATGAATCTTTGAAACATATTAAAGTCAAGCCAAACTGAATACGTAGACATGCTAAATGGGTTGAATTCATAGAGACTTTCCCTTATGTCATTAAACACAAGAAGGGTAAAGAAAATGTTATTGCTGATGCATTGTCTCGTCACTATACTATGCTTTCACAACTTGACTTCAAAATATTTGGTTTGGAGACCATCAAAGATCATTATGTGCATGATGCTGATTTTAAAGATGTATTGCAGAATTGTAAAGAAGGAAGAACATGGAAAAAGTTCGTCGTTAATGATGGATTTGTGTTCCATGCTAACAAGCTATGCATTCCAGCTAGCTCCATTCGTCTTTTGTTGTTGCAGGAGGCGCATGGAGGAGGATTAATGGGACACTTTGGCGTGAAGAAGATGGAGGACGTACTTGCTACACATTTCTTTTGGCCAAAGATGAGACGGGATGTTGAGCGCTTTGTTGCTCGCTGCACTACATGTCAAAAAGCTAAGTCACGAATCAATCCTCATGGTTTATATATGCCTTTGCCTGTACCTAGTGTTCCTTGGGAGGATATATCTATGGACTTTGTTTTAGGTTTACCTCGAACAAAGAAGGGGAGGGATAGCATATTTGTTATCGTGGATAGATTCTCGAAAATGGCATACTTTATACCATGTCATAAAAGCGATGATGCTGTTAACGTTGCTAATTTGTTCTTTCGTGAACTTATTCGCTTGCATGGTGTGCCAAATACTATTGTTTCAGATTGTGATACTAAATTTCTTAGCCACTTTTGGAGATGTTTATGGGCTAAATTGGGGACTAAACTGCTTTTTAGTACTACTTGTCACCCCCAAACTGATGGACAAACTGAAGTAGTCAATAGAACATTGTCTACTATGCTTAGGGCTGTTTTGAAGAATAATAAGAAAATGTGGGAAGAATGCTTGCCTCATATTGAATTTGCTTATAATCGTTCATTGCATTCTACTACTAAGATGTGTCCTTTTGAAATTGTGTATGGTTTCCTACCTCATGCACCTATTGATTTGTTGCCTCTTCCATCTTCGGAGAAGGTTAATTTTGATGCTAAACAAGATGCTGAATTGATTTTAAAAATGCATGAGTTAAGTAAGGAAAACATTGAGCATATGAATGCTAAATATAAACTTGCTGGAGATAAGCGTAGAAAACATGTTGTGTTTGCACCTGGAGATCTTGTTTGGTTACATTTGCGTAAGGATAGATTTCCTGATTTGCGCAAGTCAAAGCTAATGGCACGTGTTGATGGTCCTTTTAAGGTGTTAGAGAAAATAAATGATAATACATATAAACTTGAGCTACCTGCAGATTTCAGGGTTAGTCCCACTTTTAACATTGCAGATTTGAAGCCTTATTTGGGTGAGGAAGATGAGCTTCTATCGAGGACAACTTCATTTCAAGAAGGGGAGGCTGATGAGGACATCAATACCATTGTTACACCCAAAACCCCTACTGCTACAACTGGACCAATTACTAGAGCTCGCACACGCCAATTAAATTATCAGGTACTTTCGTTTCTTAGTAATGATTCTAATGTTCATGAGAATATGATGCTGCCTAAATTGGATACATTTGTTTTGCTTACAAATGAAGGGCCTAGCTTGGAGAAGGATGAACATTGGAGCAAGGACAAGCATGGATATGGTGGCATGTGCAAGGGGAACAAGAACAGAGTTACAAGTGATGATTTCAGGACTTTGAAGCCACCATAATGAGTGCATGAAGCCTTGGATGAAATATACAAGATGCCACTTCATAAATTTCGTCCAGAGGATAGTCTAGGTGTTGCGTCACCTTATTATTGGTCTAGGCCCATTTAATTTCGAAATACATAGGTATAGGCTATTTTTAGAGTCCGTATGTGTGGGGAAACAAGAGATAGGGTTAGTTTCGGACCCCTCCACCAAGGGCCACGAATTCCCCCCTCTTCCTCCTTATATACAGCCCTTAGGGCACCGTTTAGACTTTGGGTTTTGTTTAGATTAAAAGTTCGCCATAGCTGCAACTTCGCGTACTTCGTTTGTGTTCAACGACTAGACCAAGACGTCACAGAACCCCACCTTCATTAATAAAGCTTTCCTCTTATATTCGTAATATCCAGATTGCAATCTCAATTTCTTGCTTGTTCTTTGTTTGCTCGCAGGAAACATACCCTCGTGGTCAGGTGGATTGTACTCCGGCATGGTCAATAACCCCTCAGAAGTTGGTTTAGTGATTGCTAAGGCGCGACGTCTCGCATGTTCGTAGTCGGATCGTCAAGGTTGACTCCCATAGAAACGATAGTCACCATCTCATCGAAACATCGGGACACCTTGTCCTCTATCAGGAACAGCCCCTCCAAACCCTAAGGCGCAGCCAAGGGGGAGGAGGTGGAATCCTACTCCTCCTCCCTCCCTTCCGTAGACTTTCCACCTTTCCCAACTGCATGGGACTTGAGGGACTTGTGTGCGCCTGGCGCAATAAGTCTAGGGCGCCTCCCCTCAACCCATTCTGATCCTTGGGACGTGGTGGAACCCTTGGTTGACTTCTGGACTCCTTTAGAAGTTTCCGGAACCTTCTGGAAGCTTCCCTGTACAACACCAAAAAGACTGAAACTTTTTCTGGAACCCTGAAAACAACTTTCCATATATCAATCTTTACCTCCCTACAATTCCGAGACTCCTCATGATTTTCGGGATCTCATCCGGGACTCCGAACAACATTCGATTACCAAAATATCCCAATACCACTGTAGCGCTAATGAACATTAAGCGTGCGACCCCGCGGGTTCGGGAATCATGTAGTCAAGACCGAGACACCTCTCCGGTTAATAACCAATGGTAGGACCTGGATGGCCACATTGGTTCCTACATATTCCACGAAGATCGTTATCGGTTGAACCTTTATGACAACATAAGTAGTTCCCTTTGTCCGTCGGTATGTTTTTGACCGAGATTCGATCGTCAGTATCTCTATACCTAGTTCAATCTCATTATCGCAAGTCTCTTTACTCGTTCTCTAATACATCATCTGCAACTAACTCCTTAGTCACTTTGCTTGCAAGCTTCTTGTGATTTGTATTACCGAGAGGGACCAGAGATACCTCTCCCATACACGGAGTGACAAATCCCAATCTCGATCCATGCCAACTCAATAGACACCTTCGGAGATACCTGTAGAGCATCTTTATGATCATCCAGTTACGTTGTGACGTTTGATAGCACACAATCTATTCCTCTAGAGTTCGAGAGTTGCATGATATCATGGTCGAAGAAACATGTATTTGACATTAAGAAAGCAGTAACAATAAACTGAATGATCATATGCTATCTAATGGTTGGGTCTTGTCCATCATATCATTCTCCTAATGATGTGATCCCGTTATCAAGTGACAACACATGCCTATGGTTAGGAAACCTTAACCATCTTTTGATCAACGAGCTAGTCTAGTAGAGGCTCACTAGGGACACAATATTTGTTTATGTATTCACACATGTATTTAAGTTTCCGGTCAACACAATTCAAGCTTGAATAATAAAAAACATTTATCATGAATAAGGAAATATAATAATAACAACTTTATTATTGCGTTATTCGCATGGACTCGACATCGGCTACCCCGACTCGACATCGACCATGGCGTTATTCGCATGGCTACCTCGACCACGGCTACACCACCCTACACTCTCAACTACATCGACATAGGCACAAAGGGCTACTGCCTTGCTTGAGGAACCTTGTCGGTTTCCAGTCCAACCACGACTTTCGCGATGCACCAACTGTTACGACTATGTGTGTGTGTGTGGGGGGGTGTCCTTCGGTTTGCCTTCGGATTCTTCTCCAGTCTCGCCATCTACATCGCTACCGTTGTGACGACGAGGGGATGTTGAGTATTATGATTATTAGGAAGTATAGGATAGACTAGGATTTGGTCCTGCCTTGTCATGTACTCCAAGTTAGTCATTCTGCTCCTATATATATGCCCACAAGGCTCAAGCAATAATCAACAATTCCACCAATCTCTCTCTCTTTCCCTTCTAACAAACACCAATGGCAATCTGATGTTTCTTCATGCTTTGCTTCTGGTATAGCCTTCCTCCTATCAGATCTTGACAACTTCAGATCCCCGTGTATCATTTGCATTTCTATGAATCTATCATGCTTTCACAAAAATTCATAATTTATGTGAAATAGGCTTTGTATATATTGAATCACCGGTAGGGCTTTTGAATCCTTAGATTGAGCTATGGGACCACTATTGAGAGCAGTGTTCCATTGGGATAATCATTTAGAAACCATACCAAGTTCATAAATGAACCTTTGGTTCATCACCCTCTATTATTCAGGCTTTGATATGTCTCCAACATATCTATAATTTTTTATTGTTCCATGCTATAATCGTATCAATCCTAGAGGTTTTATATGCTACTTTATATCACTTTTTGGGACTAACCTATTAACCTAGTGCCCAGTGGTAGTTGCTGTTTTTTTTGCTCATTTTTGTCTTTTCAGAAAATCAATCTCAAATGGAGTCCAAACGGCGAAAAAATCTCTGGATTAATTTTTTCCAGGACTAGAAGGGACCCACGAAGGTTCACGAGAAGACCACAAGAGCCACGAGGGAGCGACAATCTCGCTAGGCGCGCCCCAGGGGGGTGTTGTCGGTGTCAAAACCGGTAGATCTCGGGTAGGGGGGCCCAAGTTGTGCGTCTGGGATCAATGGTAACAATGGACAAAGGGACACAATGTTTACCAAGGTTCGGGCCCTCTTGAAGGAGGTAAAACGCTACGTCCTGCTTGATTGTATTCGATGAGTATAGGGGTTACAAGAGTTGATCTACCTCAAGATCGTAATGGCTAAACCCTAGCTTGTCTAGCCTATGAAGATTCTCCTTGCCTCTACAAGCTAAACCCTCCGGTTTATATAGACACCTAAGGGGCCTAGGGTTTTACAGAGTCGGTTCAGAGAGAAAGGAAATAGCTTATCTGGACACAAATCTTGTCGTTCATGCATACATGAGTCATAGCAAACAGATTTGCTGAAATCTAGCTCATCAATATCAGATTTGGTGGCAAATAAACATGCACTTTTCAATTTAATTTCAGAAGCAACACTAGATAGTTTATTATTAGGCCTCATTTGTTGCTCAAATTCTTTTGCCACAATCTGATTTTCACTCTTATTCTTCTCCTGTTTTGCTTTATTAGCTCTATTAATATCATCTTTCAAAATGGAATCAGGATTCATAGGAAGCAAAGTAATATTTTTATCATTATGAACAAGAGTATACTGATTGTTTCTACCATGGTGTACAAAATTTTTATCTAATTGCCATGGTCGACCAAGTAATAAGGAACAAGCTTGCATAGGTACCACATCACAATCAACATAATCAACATACGTAGAGATACTAAAATACACACGAATAGTACGTGTTACCTTAACCTTGCTGCTGTTGTTGAGCCATTGGATGTAGTAAGGATGTGGATGTGGTCTTGTGGTGAGAGATAGCTTCTCCACAATCTCCATGCTAGCCAAGTTGTTGCAGCTCCCTCCATCTATGATGACGCGCACAGAACATTCCTTCACAACTCCCCTTGTATGGAACAAATTATGCCTCTGATTTTGCTCAGCTTGTGTAACATGCACACTCAAAACACGTTGAGCAACTAAACATTCATACCTGTCAGCATCTTCAGGAGCCATGTATTGCGTCTCATGATCAGAATCATCTCCACCGTGTTCTTCACTTGTAATAAGAACCAAAGTCTCCTCATCATAGTAACTAGCGGACTCATACCCACCATCCTCAGTAGCAATCATCATACGCCGAGATTTGCATTCTCGCGCATAATGTCCTCTTCCCTTACAATGACAACAAATAATATCACTTGTGTGCCATGTTGATTCCATGGAAGAAGAAGAGCTCAGTGCAGGCCCGGCAGGTGTGCTCTTGGCAGATAGTAGTGGTTGTGCCTGCTTTCTTGTATCACGGCTGGAGGTGGCACCTGATGGAGGTGCTGGTGCAGTGGAAGTAGAAGATGCACGCGGTGTCCATGATGAAGGTCGACCTGCAGAAAAGTTAGTTCGCGCCAATGCTTGTCGATCCTACACTTCACGTTCAGCTTTACAAGCAAGATGGAATAAACGAGTGATATTAGTATACTCCTTATAATCTAGAGTGGTTTGAATCTCTCTATTTAAACCACCCATAAAACATGCAAGCATAGCTTCATTCTCCACAACAATACCACATCTAATCTTGCCAGTTTGTAATTCCTGATAATATTCTTCTACAGAATTTTTCCCTTGTCTCAAATGCTGCAGTTTTTGAAGTAATTCACGTTGATAATATGGTGGAACCCAATGAGTACGCATAGCAGTTTTTAAAGCAGCCTAAGTAGCTGGAATAGGATATAATCTACAATGTTCGGATCACCATACACATGCAAAACTAGTGAAAGCACAAACAACATCAGCAACCCGTCTCTCCTCGGGATATTGTAAACATGTAAAACGTTGTTAAGTTTCTAAATCCCATGTAAGATATATATCAGGAACATATCTATCCTCAAATGGTGGAATATTCAATTTCAGTTTAGGAATATGGTCATTATCTCGTACCTGAGGTGGTGGTGCAGGCCTACCGTTGCGAATATATACCTGAGGTCGACCTGCTGGTGGTGGTGTTGGTGGCTGCACGTAGTTCTGATTGTGATCAACCTCATCCTCATAATCGCCCGCATAATCATCATCCTCCTCGGCACCAGTAGTCGCTGTAGCAGGAGCCAAAGAAGCATCAACTGTAGGTGCAACAGCACCAGAATTTTGACCAGTCTCAATTGCAACGCGTTGTGCTCGTCCCACTTGATTTGGAAGGCGGTGTTGGATATGTTGTTGTTGTTGTTGTAGAGGTGCAATAGGTGCAGCCGGTGGTGGTTGGGGAAGACGCTTGAGCAATTCATTAAACTTGTTATCCAACTTTGTCTCGAATGACTTCTCAATGCCATCTATTTTCTCCATGGTCTCTTCAAATCTGTTTAGCACATCTTGCACCTGTCCACTCATCATTTGATGAAATTTATCATTTAGCTGTTTGTTCGTCATGTTCTCCCAATCAGTCTCATCGGCTTGTGATCCTGCCATGGTTAGCAGCAATAGAAACACAAAAGAATATGATCCTATAGACTACTAGGAAGGGGTGGTGATGGTGGTGTGTCACAAATCCTTCAAGCAAATCTCAAATTCTTACCAGTTCTTACCTAGTAGCAGGTGGTGATTGGCAACCGTTGTAGTCAAAACTCTCAAAGCTTGTATAGAGCGATTACCAGGGAGATTCGAACGCACGACGTAGATGTGTGTGGAGCTGGGAAGGCTTATAATATGGTAGCAAAAAGGGTCAGCAATAATCAATTCAGAGATGCAAAGTTAAATAAACGCTCAACGACGGTACTATGCTGGTCCTAGGCTAGACCGTGCTAGAGACGCGAGCCTAGAGCATTAAGGGAAGAGCACACTCTGGATTTTATTTTTTTTGCTTCTTTTGCGCTCTTTTTTTTTGCGCTCCTCTTTTTTTTGCCGAAAAATCACTATAATGGCGAGTGTCTCAAAACTCTTCCCAAGTCAAGATAACAGGATAGACACGAAATATTTGCGACCAATTTTTTTTTTCGATTGCCCGGACCCAAAAACTGGAAATGGCTCAAAAAAACTTTCTATAACGGCGACTGTCTCAATACGCTTGGGAACACCAAAAAATAGGATAGCCAGAATTATTTTTGTCGAGTGTGTTTTTGGACAATTTTGGGCCTAAACGGAGGGTGGTTTCTGGACTTTTTTTGTGGCTTTTTCATGGACTATAGGTATGAAGAACAGACTCGATCTAAACTATGAAAAACTGTAAAATCTCACCGAGCAACCTGAAAATCTGATACAACTTGATAGAGGCAAAGGTGTCCCGATGTTTCGATGAGATGGTGGCTATCATTTCTGTGGGAGTTGACATTGACGATCCGACTAGGAACGTGCGAGATGTCGCGCCTTAGCAATCGCTAAACTAACTTCCGAGGGGTTATTGACCATGCCGGAGCATGATCAACCTAACCACGAGGGTCTGTTTCCTGCAAGCAAACAAAGAACAAGCAAGAAACTGAGATTGCAATCTCGATATTGCGAATATAAGAGGAAAGCTTTATTAATGAAGGTGGGGTTCTGTGACGTCTTGGTCTGGTCGTTGAACACAAACGAAGTACGCGAAGTTGCAGCTATGGTGAACTTTTAATCTAAACAAAACCCAAAGTCTAAACGGTACCCTAAGGGCTGTATATATGGAGGAAGAGGGGGGAATTCCGTGGCCCTTGGTGGAGGGGTCCGAAACTAACTCTATCTCTTGTTTCCCCACACATACGGGCTCTAAAAATAGCCTATAATTATGTGTTTTGAAATTACATGGGCCTGGCCGAATAATAGGGTGGCGCAGCACCTAGAATAGCCTCTAGACGAAATTTATGAAGTGGCATCTTGTATATTTCGTCCAAGGCTTCATGCACTCATTATGGTGGCTTCAAAGTTCTAAAATCATCTCTTGTAACTCCGTTCTTGTTCCCCTTGCGCATGCCATCATCTCCATGCTTGTCCTTGCTCCAATGTTCATCCTTCTCCAAGCTAGGCCCTTCATTTGTAAGCAAAACAAATGTATCCAATTTAGGCAGCATCGTATTCTCATGAACATTAGAATCATTACCAAGAAACGAAAGTACCTGATAATTTAATTGGCATGCGCGAACTCTAGTAATTGGTCCAGTATATGTAGCAGTAGGGGTTGTGGGTGTAACAATGGTATTGATGTCCTCATCAGTTCCCCACGCGCCTTCACCTATATATATAGAGGGGAGGGGCGCCCCAAGAGGATACACCAAGCCCTTGGCGCCCCTCTCTCTCTCTAGTTACTCCGTAGTTCCACCGCCTCGTCCCAGTGACGCTTAGCGAAGCGTTGTTGGTGCTCCACCACCACCATCACCACCATGCCATCGTGTTGGTTGTGATCCCATCTACTTCTCCTCTCCTG
Organism: Triticum dicoccoides; assembly: GCF_002162155.2. NCBI lineage: Eukaryota > Viridiplantae > Streptophyta > Magnoliopsida > Poales > Poaceae > Triticum > Triticum dicoccoides. The sequence goes on along the minus strand of NC_041387.1, from coordinate 280,401,662 downwards.
CTTGTTGTATCAAGAAGGAGGAGACGTCATCAAGCCGCATGTGTGCTAAAATCGGAGGTGTTGTCCGTTCGGCACTAGATCGGTTGGATCGTGATCGGGTCATGACGAGTACGACTACATCAACCGCGTTATATACGCTTCCGCTTAGTGATCTACAAGGATATGTAGATGCTCTCCCTCTCTCGGAGCTATGCATCTCCATGGATAGATCCTGTGTGTGCATAGAAATTTTTTGTACTCCATGCAACATTCCCCAGAGGGACCTGCATGAGTTGTACGCCATGTCAAGGAGTCGGAGGCCAGCAGAGAAGAACACTCGATGATGATTGTGGCGCCAATTGGCGTGGGGCCGATGTCACCAACGGTGGTCGAAGTAGATGAAGTGGTCGGGGAAGATGACAGTGACGCTGGCGACGGATTGGTGCTGCACGAAGACAAAGGGGGTGGACGGGCGGCGGTCTCTATGGGGTAGTAGTGACGGCAGTTGAAGGAGAGCAGCAGCAACGGCCTGACGGTGGCGGCTAGGTTAGGTGCGCGGCGGCAGTGCTCGAAGTAGGCGAGGAACCCAACAGCGTGACGAAGACCGGCACGGGCGGTGGAGTTCCGCGCTGAGGGACGCGGCTCAGCGCATACCACGGGAAGTCGACGTGTGGGGATGGCAGAGTGGACCGTGTGCCGCAGCGCTACGGCCCGAAGGGGCAACACAGCGGCAGCAGGCGGGACAGGGCAACGGCGGGAAGATCTTGGGGCAACAGCGAAGACCACGGGACGCAACGCGAGGGCACAAAGGGGCAGCAGAGCACGGGTCATAGTAGCAGTGGAGACGGCCTCGGGCGGAGGTGGAGACCGTGTCCATGCTCGCTACGGCCCGATGGGGCGACGCAGCGGCAGCGCGTCGGTCAGTGCAGCCACGGAGACGACCTAGAACGGACGTCCTCGGAGCGATGGTAGATCGCGGGCTGTGGCACTACGGCCCAAAGGCCGATGCAGCGGCAGCACATGGGTTGATGTATACGCGGGGAGGACTAGGGGCGGCGGCATTGCCGCCCGATGGGGCGACGCAGCGGCAGCACAATGCTTGATTGATGGAGGGGCGGTGTACTCAAGATTATCTCCACGAGACATGCAGAGGCGTGCGCAACCGACGGGCCCAATGGGTTGCACGGCGCGGGCAAAGCGGATCGCGACGCGGGCAGATGATCAATCCGATCGCGCATGAGATCATGGATGTCCCTCGGTGGAGGCAGGGTGGTGGCGGAGTCTGAGTTGAAACTGGTGACGATAGTCGGCGTGTGACGAAGCGCGGATGAGTGCGTCATCACCGGTGCCCAGGCGGCCAACGCAGCGACGCCCGAGCGGCCAGCTCGGAGCGGCGAACGCGACACCGTGTGGAGGTGGCCGTACATTCACAGCGGAGGCGAAGGCGGGGTGGTGATGTAGGAGTCTCGATCAGAGTAGGGCAGCAACGCTCGGCGCAGGGCGGGCGACACCCGGCGCAGGGCGACGGGCAGGCAGACGGGCGGACGACGGACGTGAGGGGCCGCCTGTCGCACAAGGCCGTCGGGTCGGTGAAGAAGTCGACTGGTTGCACCGATGTTGGAGGAAAGGCGCATGAGGGTCGGCGGCAGCGGGCGATGCAAACTTATCTTAGGTCGAAAAACCAAAAAGAAAACGCCAATCAAGATGGTCGGCGGGAGAGAGAAAAACCCGAAGCAAGGGCTCGGGAAAAGACTCTCTAGGACAGTCAGTCAACACGACCGACGGACGAATCCTAGGTACGGGAAGCGCGGCCCCCGGCGGCGGTCATGGAGGCCGACCGCCCCGAGGGCGGCGGGTGGTGGCTAGGGTTGGATAGGTTAGGTTGATGCCATGTTAGAAGGGATGGAGAGAGATTGGTGGAATTGTTGATTATTGCTTGAGCCTCATGGGCATATATATATATATATAGGAGTACAATGACCAACTTGGAGTACAAGATAAGACAGGACCAAATCCTAGTCTATCATATACTTCATAATAATCGTAATACTCAACAGTGTTAAAGAAATGTGCTGACTAGATTATTGACTCTAGTGCAAGTGGGAGACTATTGGAAATATACCCTAGAGGCAATAATATTGTGTTATAATATTTATGGTTTCATAATTAAGAGTTTATATTTCATGCTATAACTGTTATGATCCTGAAATATGTGATTAAGTGGAAAAACTCATATGCACGTGTGAAATGATAAACGGTAAAAAATAGGTTCCTATGCTTGAGTGTAAGAATGGCTCTAGCATTGTTGGTGATGATGTTTTTTGGACATTAGGATATCGTTAAGGGTAACGATATTCCTAAAATAACACTGAGATTATGATGTTAGAAGAACGATCATATTACCCAAACTTGTCTGTTATACTTTGAGATAATATGGTGTAAAATTAATTATTATAACATAGATTGCTAACATGTGTTTTAGTTTCTCAGACCATGAGAGTATCGTAGTCACTTCCTACTATACGGTGGACTTTGGGGTTGCTCAAACGTCATATGTAACTAGGTGATCATAATGACAACTTACGGGTTTATTGTAAAGTTATCAAGGGACAAGATAGCTCCAGAGTGCGATTTGCTCCTCTAACAATGGAGAGATATTATTATAGCCCTCTTGTGTGACAGCATCCATTATCGTCTGGCCAAACACAGGTGACTACGTCACTGGGATGCCGGAACACTTCAACAAGAAAGAAGAACAAAATCGGCAACGAGATCAACGGTATAATAAGCATGTGCACAACTCAGGAGGATACCAATGCACCTCACGTTTTGTAAAGTATTGTGAAGCAAAGAAAACATCACATAATAACCAAAGGTTCACTCGAATATCATTGTGTAATCATAGGGATTGATATGGACGCCCACGGTTCCACTATCGGTCATTGAACGAAGGGGTTTCATTCATGTCTATGATTTACTGAACCTATGGGTCACAAGCTTAAGGTAATCATGATTTTCTGAGCATTAGTAGGATGAGAGTATCGAGGATTTATTTGTGGAATTCTTTCATTAATATTCGGAATAGTTTTGAGACGAACCACAAGTATTTCGGGGTCACCGAAAGGGGTTTAGAGTTTATCGGGCAATACTGGGTATTCCTGATATTTAATATGTAGGTGGAAAATGTTTTTGGTGATGTTAAATTATATACAAAAGGCTCTAGTAATTGTTATAAGGATTTTATAAATAATTAAATAGCAACATGCCTTAAAAGTCCAACAGGTGGAAGGCAGCTTGGGCCACAAGGGCCCAAGTTGAGTTGGCGCCCCCCTTTCCTTGTGGAGTGGGGGTCGAATCCAAGTGGGAAAGAAGTCCACCTCCTGTCCCCTGGCCAACGCACCAACTAGTAAATTTCCCTCGGTGGCAACCCTTCTCTCCCCCTCTAATCTATATATACTTGAGGTATTGTGCCATATTGTGTACACAAGTTTTGGAGCCACCTCTAGTTCATCTAGTTCTAGTTGGTCCTAGTTGACTGATGTCCGCTAGAACTACGTCGGTATATCCCCAAAGAGGAAGGGATGATGCAGTATAGCGACAGTAGGTATTTCCCTCAGTGATGAGACCAAGGTTATCGAACCAGTAGGAGAACCTCCTCACACCACGTAAACAGCACCTGCAGACAAATAACAAATACTCGCAACCCAACGTGTTAAAGGGGTTGTCAATCCCTTCCGGGTACGGTGCCTCAAGATAGGCAAATAACGTGAGGTAAAAGTGGTAGATAGGATAAATAGATCATTGAACAAATAAATTGCAGCAAGGTGTTTTTGTATTTTTTGGTTTAATAGATCTGAAAATAAATGCAAGGGATAATAGATCGCAAAGGCAAGTATGATGAAAATAGACCCGGGGGCCGTAGGTTTCACTAGTGGCTTCTCTCGAGAAAAATAGCAAATGGTGGGAAAACAATTACTGTAGGGAAATTGATAGAACTTCAAATAATCATGACGATATCTAGGCAATGATCATTATATAGGCATCATGTCCAAGATTAGTAGACCGACTCCTACCTACTACTATTACTCCACACATCGACCGCTATCCAGCATGCATCTAGTGTATTAAGTTCATGGGAGAATGGAGTAATGCAATAAGAACGATGACATGATGTAGACGAGATACGTTTATCTATTGCAGAGATATAGATCTCATCTTCTTATCCTTAGTAGCAATGATACATACGTGTCGGTTCCCCTTGTGTCACTGGGATCAAGCACCGTAAGATCGAACCCACTAGAAAGCACCTCTTCCTATTGCAAGATAAATAGATCAAGTTGGCCAAACAAAACCGAAATATAGGAGGAAATACAAGGCAATAAGCAATCATGCATATAAGAGATCAATGAAGACTCAAATAACTTTCATGGATAAGAACATAGATCTCATCATAAACTCAAAGTTCATCGGATCCCAACAAGCACACCGCAAAAAGACTTACATCATATGGATCTTCAAGAGACCGTTGTATTGATAATCAAGAGAGAGAGAGAGAGAGAGAGAGAGAGAGAGAGAGAGGAAGCCATCTAGCTACTAACTACGGACCCGAAGGTCTACAAAGAACTACTCACGCATCATCAGAGAGGCACCAATGGAAGTGGTGAACCCCTCCATGATGGTGTCTAGATTGTATCTGGTGGTTCTGGACTCTGCGGCGGCTGGAATTGATTTTCGTCAACTCACATAGGGTTTCTGGAATATTGGGGTATTTATAGAGCAAGGAGGCGGTTCAGGGGGCACCTGAGGTGGGCACAACCCACCAGGGCGCGCCTGGGCCTCCTGGCGTGCCCTGGTGGGTGCTGCTCCCCTCGAGCCACCCCCGAGGTGCTTTCTTGGCCTACTGGATGTCTTCTGGCCCAAAAAAATCCTCCAGGAGTTTCGCTGCATTTGGACTCCATTTGATATTGATTTCCTGCAATGTAAAAAACATGCAGAAAACAGCAACTAGCACTGGGCACTATGTTAATAGGTTAGTACCAAAAAATGATATAAAATGACTATAAAATTGTAAAACATCCAAGAATGATAATATAACAGCATGGAACAATCAAAAATTATAGATATGTTGGAGACGTATCAGCATCCCCAAGCTTAGTTCCTGCTCGTCCTCGAGTAGGTAAATGATAAAAACAGAATTTTTGATGTGGAATGCTGCCTAACATGTTCAACACATTTCTTTTCTTTATAGCATGGACATATGGACTTTTATATGATTCAAAGCAATAGTCTAGTTTTGACATGAAGACTTTAATACTTAAGCATACCAACAAGCAACCATGTCTTTCAAAATATCAACACTAAAGCAAGTTATCCCTAGCCCATCATGCTCAATTATTGATCCATTCATGAAACACACTCAAATATTAGCGACACCCAATGGTCAAATACGATCATAGTGACCCTTAGTTGCTGATTTATAAGAGAAGATGGAGACTCAAGTTCAAAATAAAAATTGCATAAGTAAAAGAAAGGCCATTCGCGGAGGGAAGTAGTGATTTGTAGAGGAGGCAGAGCTCAAAGCTTAAATTGATAGATAAAAATTATTTTTGAGAGGCATACTTTTCCCACCAACGAAAACGACTTGGAGCATCCCAACACTTTCCATGCTAGATACATCGTAGGTGGTTCCCAAGAAAAATAAAGTTCATTCTTTTTTCCACCATTACTTTCACTTTCCATGGCTAACCGTATCCACGAGTGCCCTCCATACCAACACTTTCCAAGGAATTTATTATTTGACAACATAAAGTAAATTCATTATTCATTTCGCGACTGGGCATCCCTAGTACCTTTGTCATACTCTCGTGCAATGACAAGTGAATAAACACTCATCATGAGAATAACACATCTAGCATGGAAAATATTGGCTACCCTTTACCGCTTCGCGAGCTGTAGAGCACACAAAGAGAAATTTATTTCGAAAATTAGAGATGGCACATGCAAATTTTCTTAGAACAGCATGCAAATGCCACATATTGGTAGGTATAGTGGGCTCATATGGCAAAACTGGTTTAAAGGGTTTTGGATGCACAAGTAGTGCTCATACTTAGTGCAAAATGAAGGCTAGCAAAAATATTGAGAAGCAACCAACCAAAAAGCGAAAAATCTCGTACCCAAGCATTAAGCATAAGTAAAACCAAATAATGCACCATAAGTAGGATATAAATTTCATTGCATAACTATTGACTTTCGTGCTTGCATAGGGAATCACAAACCTTAACATCAATATTCTTACTAAAGCACAATTACTCATCAACATAACTCACATATCATATCGTCATATCTCAAAATCATTACTAAGAATCAAGTTTATTTTGTCCAATGATCTTCATGAAAGTTTTATTATATCCTCCTTGGATATCTGTCACTTTGGGACTATTTTCATAAGTTGCTTTTGATAAGCTCAAACAAATATAAGTGAAGATCATGAGCATAATTTTTTCTTTCTCTCAAAAAAACTATAAGTGAAGCAAGAGAAAATTTCTTAAAACTTTACTCACTCCCAAATAAATCTAATTGAAGCATGAGAGCATTTCTTCAAAATTAACAAAGCACACCGTGCTCAAAAAGATATAAGTGAAGTACTAGAGCAAATCCATGTCTCTAAAAATTTAAGTGAAGCATAGGAGCAAGCATAGCATAATTTTTGGCTCTCTCAAAAGGGTGTGTCCAGAAAGGATTCAATACTTAAAACACAAAGAAAAACAAGCAAAGACTCATATCATATAAGACGCTCCAAGCAAAACTCATATTATGTGACGAATAAAAATATAGTTTCAAGTAAAATACTGATGGTTGTTAGAAGAAAGTGGGGATGCCACTCGGGGGCATCCACAAGCTTTGTTGCTTGCTAATTATTTGAATATTATCTTGGGGTGCCTAGAGCATCCCCAAGCTTAGCCTTTTGCTAATCCTTATTCCTTCATCCATCGTAAGATAACTCAAAACTTGAAAACTTCAATCACACAAAACTCAAACAAAGACTTCGTAAGATCCATTAGTATAAGAAACCAAACCACTACTATAAGTACTGTAGGAAACTTATTCTTATTTTTTTCATTATATCTACTGTATTCCAACTTTTCTATGGCAAGAACTCATCAAAAAAACATAGAATCATCAAAACAAGCACATAACGCAAAGAAAACAGAATCTGTCAAAAACAGAACAGTCTGTAGCAATCTAAATATTTCGAATACTTATGTAACTCCAAAAATTCTGAAATAAATTGGTCGACGTGAGGAATTTATATATTAATCTTCAGCAAAAAGAATCAACTCAAAATCACTGTTCTAATAAAAATGACAAATAATCTCGTGATCACAAAAGTTTCTATTTTTCAGCAAGATCAAATAAACTTTCACCAAAATCTTCCCAAAGGCCTTGCTTGGCACAAACACTAACTAAAACACAAAAACCGTAATCATAACAGTATCATAATTGTGCTAACACTCAAGAACAGAAAGCAAAAAGTAAAAAATAAATTTTATTCATTGGGTTGCCTCCCAACAAGCGCTATTGTTTTACGCCCCTAGCTAGGCATAACGCGTAGCATCTAAGTTTTGTCATCCTTGTCCAATTCTTGGATCAAACACTTAGGATTTTTCAAGGGTTTTGCATATAAATTCTCATCGACAATACTTCTAGGCATGATATTGATAAACTTATTTTTGCAAAAAGGGTCTCTTATGACTTTAATAAAGTTGGGATGGATACTAATCATCTTAAGGTCTCCTTTATCATTGCTAGAAGTTGCACCTTTGTTTTTAGTGACTTGAGTAGTCTTGCCAATTTTCAAGGAAGTTTTAGCAGAAGCAAAATTTGTTCCTAGACTAGAAAAGGTTTATTCCAATTTATCAATCCTAGACGGACTTTCTTCGATTCTTTCGTGAATTATAGTTCCCTTTTCTTTTAGCAACTTAAAAACGTCTCCTGCTTTTGAACCAACCTTAGTAGCATAACTTTGCATTTTTCTATCCAAGTTTTCATCATGTTCTACGGTAATCATTTTCTTTTCAATAGCATCTAGTCTTTCCATAACATGCTCGAGAGTCAATATTGTTTCATTGATCACGAGTGGTGGTGAACCTACTAAATTTCCCAAAGCATTAAAAGCATCAAGAGAAGGACACATCAAAAAATTCCCACTGGTAATCGTATCAAGTACGAATCTATACCAAGTGGTAATTCCCACATAAAAACAACGAAGAAGAACAGCGGTAGATTGCTTACGGATAGATCTATTATGAGCACTGCAAATCCTATACCAAGCATCTTTTAAATTTTCTCATCCCCTTTGTTTGACGTTGAGAACCTCGTTCTCAGGGGTGCACGCAATAGAAGAAGATAAATACATAACGACAAAAGGTGATAAACAAGATTGCTCATGAAAAACAGATCTGACGAGAAAACGATGAATGAAAGAGGGCAAATAAAACGGCAAATTTTAGTGAAGTGGGGGAGAGGAAAACAAGAGGCAAATGGCAAATAATGTAAATTGCGAGGAGATGGGATTTGTGATTAGGAACCTGGTTGATTTTAAATATCCTCCCCGGCAATGGCGCCAGAAATTCCTTTTGATGTCTGCTAGGACTACGTCGGTATTTCCCTCAGTGATGAGATCAAGGTTATCGAACCTGTAGGAGAACCTCCTCACACCATGTAAACAACAACTGCACACAATAACAAATACTCGTAACATGACGTGTTAAAGGGGTTGTCAATCCCTTTCGGGTACGGCACCTCAAGATAGGCAAATAACGTGAGGTAAAAGTGGTAGATAGGATAAATAGACCGCGGAACAAATAAATTCCAGAAAGGTATTTTTGTAGTTTTTGGTTTAATAGATCTGGAAATAAATGCAAGGGCAGATAGATCGCAAAGGCAAATATGACGAAAAGAGACCCAGGGCCCGTAGGTTTTACTAGTGGCTTCTCTCGGGAAAAATAGCAAATGGTGGGAAAACAATTACTTATGGGCAACTGATAGAACTTGAAATAATCATGACGATATCCAGGCAATGATCATTATGTAGGCATCATGTCCAAGATTAGTAGACCGACTCCTCCCTGCATCTACTACTATTACTCAACACATCAACCGCTATCCAGCATGCATCTAGTGTATTAAGTTCATGGGAAAACGGAATAATGCAATAAGAACGATGACATGATGTAGACGAGATCCGTTTATCTATTGCAGAGATATAGATCTCATCTTGTTATCGTTAGTAGCAATAATACATACGTGTCGGTTCCCCTTCTGTCACTAGGATCAAGCACCATAAGATCGAACCCGCTACAAAGCACCACTTCCCATTGCAAGATAGATAAATCAAGTTGGCCAAACAAAACCCAAATATCAGAGAAGAAATATGAGGCTATAAGCAATCATGCATATAAGAGATCAGAGAAGACTCAAATAACATTCATGGATAAAAACATAGATCTGATCGTAAACTCAAAGTTCATCGAATCCCAACAAACACACCGCAAAAAGAATTACATCATATGGATCTCCAAGAGACCATTGTATTGAAAATCAAGATAGATAGAGAGAGAGGAAGCCATCTAGCTACTAACTACGGACCCAGAGGTCTACAAAGAACTACTCACGCATCATCGGAGAGGCACCAATGGAAGTCGCAAACCCCTCCATGACGGTGTCTAGATTGGATCTGGTGGTTTTGGACTTTGCGGCGGCTCGAATTGATTTTCGTCGACTCCCCTAGGGTTTCTGGAATATTGGGGTATTTATAGAGAAAAGAGGTGGTTCAGGGGGCCCCCGGGTGGGCACAACCCACCAGGGCGCGCTAGGGCCTCCTGGCGGGCCCTGGTGGGTGCTGCTCCCCTCGAGCCACCCCCAGGTGCTTTCTGGGCCCACTGGATGTCTTCTGGCCCAAAAAAATTCCTCCAGGAGTTTCGCTGTGTTTAGACTCCGTTTGATATTGATTTCATGCGATGTAAATAACATGCAGAAAATAACAACTAGCACTGGGCACTATGTCAATGGGTTAGTACCAACAAATGATATAAAATGACTATAAAATGATTGTAAAACATCCAAGAATGATAATATAACAGCATGGAACAATCAAAAATTATAGATACGTCAGAGACGTATCATTGACTAATTAGAGCTATACCTAATTCCTCTAATCCTCATAATTAGAAGCCCGGTGTGGTCCTAATCTCCTCCCTCTAATTCTCTAGTGATGATTAGCTTTGGATGGCGAAGCGCTGCCGGATCGCGAAGATCGTACGCTTTCAACCATGTAGAGAGGTCATGATTTCGGCCTTCCATTCGAGGGATCGTTCAAGGGCAGTTTGTCGTATCATCATCAACGGTTCGAGGGACTCCAAGTATGACCTACACCGACTCGTCTTCTTCCGCTGTAACTCCGGAGTCGGTAACAATCGTTGATCCAAACCATATATACATCATCATATTGTTCCTCGATGATCATAGGGCGATTTTATTTTCTACCATGTTTCCAAACAAATCCTTTATGTGGTATTATTCCTCGTCTGAAGAGGTGTTGGGAAACATAGTAGAAAACAAAAAAATTGGCCTACGAATGAAGTTCACAGGATCACTATGATGATGCATAGCAGTTAGATCAGATCGTTACCAACTCGAATTTTGTAGGAAAAATTCCTTTGATGCTCTTTGGTTTGTACAAATGGATTCCTATTCCTATGTAGGATAGGAACCAATTCTTCACATTTCAAAGGGGGGAAATCAGCCTAGACCCAATGGGAAGGGAAAGTTAGGGCATGTTTGGTTGCCTGCATACAACCCAATCAGGCTCGTGCGGTACGAAAATCAGATGTTTGGTAGACTGCATTTACTATTCGGCCTACAAAGCACGAACCTTAAAGCACTCCCGAGCTAGGCCCGCTAGGAATGGGAAAATCGGCAGTTTTTCCATAGCCATGCCCATGGGATGCAACTCTAGGCACGTGGGCAGCGCTGGTTGCACGTGAGGAGCCAGACTCAAGATGTCGCATTGTTTCCTAAAACATCAACATAATTACCCCCACCTTCCCTCACCGCTCTCTCTCCGCTCTCCCCAGTCTGACACCAACAACGGCGATCAGCAAAGCGTAAAACTGCAAGGCTCGCACCAACGGCAATCACCAGCTTCACCACCTCACTAACAAGTGTTTGACAACAATGGCGGTAAGCCCTCTGTTTCACCTCCTCGCTCTTGATTTCCATATTTAATTCGCATATTCGATTCGATTTTCATATTTGATTCGCGTGCTAGGGGTTCGATTGAATGTAGGGGTTCGAAAGTGGATTTACCGACACATTTACATTTAGGTAGTACCGATGAATATTAGGGTTTGAACGGGTGATGTGGACATGGCATCCACAGATACGACCAAATATATTGTCTATGTATACAAATATCTGGTGAATTCTTGTGGTAAATACAAATTGTTTTATTTTATTATCAAGGATAAAAATACTACACATTTATTTCTTACTCGCAGATATACAGAAGATTTACACAAGCCACGAGTTAAAATGGTAGATGGAAAACAAAGTTTATACATGCACACACAGACGTACATGTATATGCATGATGGCCCATGCTTCACACGTGTGCTACTTTGGAAAACTGTCATCAATTTCTTGAAGAGGTGTGCCGTGCTTTTCTACCGTACAAAGGCCATGCATGCGTCCGTGTTAGTTACCTGCACCAAGGCGAGGGCTTGTAGGCTAGCCGGCTAAGTCATGCACGCGCCGTCGCCAGACTTCACGAGGCCCAAAGACCAGGTATAGCCTGGCCTAGTTCCATGGACGCAAGTAGATGAACTCCAGGACAGTTCGCCCACAAACACGCCTGCCTACCTGGTTCTCTACCTGGTTCTTGATAAATAGCTAGCCTAAATTAGGGTTTAGACTCGGATTTTTTCTATTGTCTAGCCATCACTACAATTCGCATCTACGAGACGTGTAGAACTACCGCCTTATCAAATCCACAATGGAACCCCAACTTTTTCATTTATTTCGTGTGCTCAATTTTCATCTGCAATTTCAGATTGCAATTCACCTTTGTTCTTGCCAGTTCTTCGGTTGCTTGCAGGAACTCAAACCTCGTTGTTCAGGTTGATCGTGCCTAGGGCACGGTCAATAACCATCGGAGATTGGTTTAGCGATTGTCGAGGCGTGTCGTCGGGTACAGTATAGCCGAATCGTCAAGGTCAAAAATCCACCAAATCGATAAATATCCCCACTCTCATCGAAAGATCAGGCCGCCGTCACATCAAGTGGTATCAGTTTTCACGTTCATCCGTAAGAGATCTCCAGTTTTATTCGATTAGATTTTTTTGGTCCTATAACCCACGAAAAGGCCAAAAAAATAGGTTAGTTCATCCTTTGCACATATATTTTTAGCCTTTAGCAATTTTTTGCATCTAGTATTTGTGTAGTTGAATTTTTTATTACATACATCCTAGAATTAGTGTTGGTTTAGATCGGTTAGGGTGTAAAATTATCTACTAGATCAATATGTTTTGTCCACCCACATAATACTCCCGCAACGCTAGTTACCAATCTGAAGAAAGTTCCAAAAAAAGTGAGCGAGATTGCAATTGGTTGTTTCCAATTTTTGGAGATTCTTGACGCCTTTTTTTCTCGACTTATTTAGCAGGCGTTGATTAGATTACTTTTCGTATTAACGCACGCAGGAAGGTTACGCAAATGACCAGACACACGGCCATCTGTGTCTGACACTGCGTGTGCTTCCCATCCACCAGACTCTGCTCCGCCCCGCTCACCATAAGTAGACACACGACGCCAGACATCTCGCCCCTTGTGGCTGCCTCCACGCGCAATACACCACACATCTAGTGTACCAGTATTTGTCATCTGGCATCGTTGTTAGCTTCTGCATGCAGCTCAATTAGCACAAGTTACAACACTGGCATTTAATTTATCTTAGCCTCATCTTGGTGTACGTAATTTCTGCTAGTAACCGGCTTGGAAAAAAAGAAAAAAAGAGTGAAGCAAAAATAAATAAAATAAAAACAAGAAAAAGTAAAAAAAAATAGGTTGCAACATTCTGGCTGGCTAGCACTCTTTGTGCAATTTCTTTTGATGCTCAGAATTGTTCCTCTGTTATACATGTGATACTTGCTTGGCATATTTTTCACTCTTGGTCGCCATGTTTATACCTCACTTATATCTAGCTAGTTAGAGCTATAGCATTTACATCGGTTTACTCTCACTTGTGTCAGGATCTGAGCTTAGATTATTTTATCTCTTACTAGTCACCTGCTAGCACTAGTTAGGAGTTTGAGCAATTATTTAACTTGCATTACTCTTTGCTAAATTGTGCCACTCATACTGTGAGTGGAGGAAACCTTAACCAAGCTCCACTTCATATATTGTACCTTGTTCTGTCGATTTGGCAAACGCTATATCCAACGTTTGATAACTTCTCACAGTGCCAAAGGCCGACAACCACCGCAGCATGGTAAGAACCGGTAAGAGCTTGGTAATTGCTAGAGTGTTGAGAAAAAATTTCACACCACCTCCGAGTAGTACTATAGGAACATTATACTTGTGATTTTGTTTTTTATGGTACTAACCATGTCAGATTCAAGAGCAGCCAATAGTTGGGTTGTGTCTGTTGTCAGAGATTACTTACCATATGTTGATGCAAATCACTTTTTCCACCACAGCAGGTACGATGGCCGTCAGAAGATGTACATCATGATGGAAACACACATCATCAGGTTACCTCTTTGCCAAATTTTGAGGGTAAATATGACCCCGATTCGTATATTGATTGGAAAATGGAGGTAGAAGAAATCTTTCGTAACCATGATTTTTCCCGAGCCTAAGAAAATAAATGATGTCACTAAAATCTTTTTCAGTTTTGCTTCAGTTTGGTGGAGAAATTATTGCAGAGAAAATATTTATAATAGACCTACTATTTGGAAAGCTTTAAAACTTGTCATGCAAAACCGATTTGTCCTTCATACCATGCTAGTTATTTGCTTAGAAAATTGCAATGTTTAACGCAAGACAATAACACCGTTGAAGAATATTATAATTATTTGTGCACTGCTTTTTCATTCTGGCTTTGAAGAATGTGAAGAAGCTACCATGAATAGATTTTTGAGAGGATTAAACCTTCATATTTATGATATACTTGTGTATAAGGAATATTATTCCATCAATGGTTTGTTTCGTCTTGCTTGTCAAGTTGAGCACAAAATTAATCGAGGTTTACATGGAACAAAGAAACACTTGGTGGAAGTTCCTACATCAACTTTTGTCTCTTCCTGTGTGAAATCTGCTATGGTTGTTGCACCCGCTGCTTTTAGATCCATGCCACTTCTAGCTTGTGACCGGCAACCGTCGGCAATACCTACATATTCAGAGTCACACATACAAGGTAATAATAGAGGTACAGAATCACCTCATCCACCTGATATCGATTTATGTCATTTTGAATTAAAAGATTTACGTGTTGAGTTGAATGAAATACCCTCTGTTTTGATCACACCAGTTGTAATGGATAACTGTGTTGCTACCTTGGATAGTTTGTGTGATCAAACGACCGAAACACCTATTGTTTTGCGTGCACCAACTGCAAAAATTATTTCCCTCGTTACTTTGAGTGCACCCAATGAATTAAAGGCCACTGTTATTGAACCATGTGACTTAATAATTAAATCTGGTTTGGATCGCATACGATTGGTTAAGCATGATGAAGTAATCGCTAGAATTTCTCGTGTTAGTTCTTTGTATTCTCTTTTGGTGGACCCACCTATGCCTTTGTCACATGCGTGAAATAAAATTGTTGAAATCCCATGTTTGAGTTCGGCGAAAAGTGTTTATGCCCCTAATATTACCATTAGATTGATTGAAGAGGACTGTGTAGACAAGGAATTTTTAGTGCATAGAATTTGTATCACATGTGATGATGTTGCTAGCTTGAAAGAGGATATTAATAAGCCAATTCTTGATCATTTTAATATGACCTCCAATATTGTTATTGATTACATGTTGAATAGCATGTTGCATGATTGTTTATCCACACATGCTAACTTGGATATCCCTAATTGTTATCTACCTATGTTGGGGTGGTTAAATGACCAGGATTGCAAATTGGATGACATAAATATGTGCTTCACTTATATGTGCAAACTAAGTTGTAATACTTCATGTCAGTACAATTTTTGTGATAATCCCTTGGACTTTCATCTCATGAGATATGCTAATTACTTATGTATCAAAATATTAATAGTGCAACAATGGAGAGAAATTAAAATGGATGACTTACACATATACCGTGTATACGCCTTGTCTTTTTGGTTAGTCCATTTTCATATTATCCAAAGCCGAGGACGACTTTGTTTTCAAGAAAGGGAGAATGATCTGGACATGGCATCTACAGACGCGACCAAATATATTGTCTACGTATACAAATATGAAGTCAATTCTTGTGGTAAATATAAATTATTTTATTTTATTATCAAGGATAAAAATACTACACATTTATTTCTTACTCGCAAATGTACAGAAGATTACACAAACCACAAGTTAAAATGCGAGATGGAAAACAAAGTTTATACATGCACACACACTGACCTACATGTATATGCATGATGGTCCATGCTTCACACGTGTGCTAATTTGGAAAACTGCCATCAATTTCTTGAAGAGGTGTGCCCTGTTTTTCTACTGTACAAAGTCCATGCATCCGTCCGTGTTAATTACGTGCACCAATGTGAGGGCTTGTAGGCCAGCCTACTAAGTCATGCAGGCGTCGTCGCCGGACTTCACGAGGCCCAAGACCAGGTGCAGCCCGGCCTAGTTCCATGGACACAAGGAGATGGACTCCAAGACAGTTCACCCACGAACACGCCTGCCTATCCGTTTCTTGATAAATAGCTAGTCTAAATTAGGGTTTAGACATGGGTTTTATTGTATTGTCTAGTCATCTCTACATTTAGCATCTACGAGACGTGTAGGACTACCGCCTTGTGAGATCCACAATGGAACCCCAACTTTTCATCTATTTCGTGTGCTCAATTTTTCATCCGCAATTTCAGATTGCAATTCACCTTTGTTCTTGCCAGTTCTTTGGTTGCTTGCAGGAACTTGAACCTCGTTGTTCAGGTTGATTGTGCCTACGACAAGGTCAATAACCATCGGAGATTGGTTTAGCGATTGTCGAGGCGTGTCGTCGGGTACAGTATAGCCAGATCATCAAGGTCATATTCCACCAAATCGATAAATATCCCCACTCTCATCGAAAGATCAGGCCGCCGTCACATCAAACGGGGATTGTGTACAAGGGTTTGGGAGTAAATCAAACTTACGCTGCACCTAGCCACGGTGACCTTGGAGGTGCTTGGAGCGCCGGAGGCCCTTGGCCATGTAGTCGGTCACCTCCGCCTTGACCGTATCATCCACCACCCCTCGTCCACGTCATTGTCCAGAAAAATGGGCATAGTACGGTTGCCAGCCTCCAGTGCCCCGACCACGAGCTCCCCTACTTCATCGTCCTCCTGTGGCTCCAGAATGATAGTGGCTAGTCTTAAGGAGCCCTAACAAGCCCGTACCTTGCCCATATTGCTCTTTGACCAGCATAGCTGGAGTCGGTATGATCCATCGCCCAGCGTAGTATGTCCATTTTCATAGCGCCTTTGACTGGGTCAGCTATCATCGTCTTCAACTCCTCCTTCGTCGCCTTTAACACTAGTTCATATGCTTCTTTATGCATGTCATCAATGCTGGTGAACTGAGAGCACACCTCCATGGTCTTGGCGGACTTGGTGTGGTCACGGAGCGAGCAACTAATACGTCTCCATCATATCTACTTCTCCTAGCGCTTTTACTCTTGTTTTGGACTCTAATCTGCATGATTTGAATGAAACTAACCCGGACTGTCGTTGTTTTCAGCAGAACTATCGTGGTGTTGTTTTTCTGCAGAAATATAAGTTCTCGGGATTGAATGAAATTTTTTGGAGGATTTTTATACAATAAAAGAAAAATACTGGAGTCAAGAACCATCGGAGGGGGAGGCCTAGGTGAGAACAACACACCAGGCGCCCCCTCCCCCTCCTGGCACACCCAGGTGGGTTGTGCCCACCAGGTGGCCCCGCTGACCCTACCTCCAATGCTATAAAACCCAATTTTCGGAGAGAAAAATCAAGGCAGAAGAATTATCATGTTTCACGAGACGGAGCCGCCGCCACCTCCTATTCTTCATCGGGAGGCCAGATCTGAGTCCGTTTTGGGCTCCGGAGAGGGGTATCTTCGATCTTCATCATCACCAACCCTTCTCCATCAGGAGTGAGTAATTCCTTCATTGGATCGCTGGTCGGTGAGGGAGTTGGATGATATTCATCATGTAATCTAGTTAATTTTGTTAGGGCTTTATCCCTAGTATCCATTATGTTCTGAGATTGATGTTGCTATGACTTTGCCATGCTTAATGCTTATCACTTTGGGCCCGGGTGCTATGATTTCAGATCTCAATCGTTTATGTTATCACCAGTATATGTATGTTATAGATTCGATCTTGCAAGTTATAGCCACCTATTACGTGTTATGATCCATAAACCGGGAGTGACAGTATTCAGGATACTTTCTGGTGATGACCGTAGTTTGAGGAGTTCATGTATTCACTATGTGCTAATGCTTTGTTCTGGTTCTCTATTAAAAGGAGGCCTTAATATCCCTTAGTTTCCATATGGGCCCCACTGCCACGGAAGGGTAGGACAAAAGATGGCATGCAAGTTCTTTCCATAAGCACATATGACAATTTGCGGAATACATGCCTACATTATATTTATGAACTGGAGCTAGTTTTGTATGGACCTAGTTTATGACTGTTATATGATCTCCCGGTGTGGTTGAATTGACAACTCAGCTTCTAATACTTGCAAATATTATTTGGCTCCCCTTTTGTCAAATCAATAAATTTAGGTTGAATACTCTACCCTCGAAAACTGTTGCGATTCCCTATACTTGTGGGTTATCAAGACCTTTTTCTGACACTATTGCCGGGGAGCATAGCTATATTGTTGAGTCACTTGGGATTATTATCTATTTATCACTTTGAAGAATCTAAAGGATAAAAAAACAAGATCGTTCCCTCTAGGACGAGGGGAGGTAAGGAACTGCCATCACACTCTGCACTTGATTCACCCTCTATTTTGAGTAGACTTGCAACACCACCACATGCTCTTAATCCCGATATGTCGCAAGTTGTTGATGATGCTACTTCTAGGAATGCTACTCATAATGATGCTTGATGATGGTGTGCCACTACGTGATTTCCTTGATGAACAAATTGCTAGAGCTAAAGATATTGAGAATGCTGCAACTGATGAGATCATTAAAACTGATGAAATACTTGAGACTGAAAATCTTGAAACACCTATTAGACCTAGCCCTCCTTGATATGAAATGCCTAAGATACCGGAAGGTTATGTTATGGACGAGGAGACAACTAGAGATTTTCTTGCTTATGGTCTTAAGAAATTATTATGCAAACTGAAAGAGAAATCCTTGAATGCTAGAATGAAATATGATCCTAAGTTTGCTACTTCACCCATCTTTGTTGATGATAAGGATTATGAATTTGTTGTCGACGCAGAGTTAATTACTTTGGTTGAATCTGATCATTTCCATTATTCTGAAATTGAAACTGTTGTGGCACACCTTACTAAATTAAATGATATAGCCACCCTATTTGCTCAAGATGAGAAGACTCGCTACTATTATATTATCAAATTGTTTCCATTCTTATTAAAGGGTGATGCTAAGATATGGTACAATACTCTTTGTAACATCCCAATTTTCAATTTGGATGTTATACATAGATCATCATATGCATATCATATTCTATTTGCATTTTGTTGTGATCCTAGAAATCTTAAGCAACTCAAGTACCCAAGGAGAGAGTTGGTGGTTTCACAAAATTTTCATATTTGAATTTAGTTGAAATTTGAAAGAAAAAAGGATCAATTTGATTTCAATATTTCTCTCTCTCATTATTTCCGACAACAAAAATAAACGAGAAGATAATATGACTTCTTCAACAGAAGAGAAATATTGGAGAAAAGATTTTAAAATCAAATTATTATTTGATTTATATTTTATTTGTTATTTTATCTGAATTAGAGAACAACATGCATTTTTGAAAATTGCATTTTAGTCCAGAAAAATGTTCACCTTGTCCTAATATTAGGTTTGGACGGTGAAAATTATTTTTGGTATTTTAAGATTTTTTTAAATATTTTATTAGGATTTTTCTTCGCGGCGAAACTATTGAAAAAACTTCTTCCCGACCGAATTGGGCCGAAGGCCCAGCCGGCCCGCTAGCGCCGCCGCCTTCCCCGATCGGGAGTCCGACCCCGAGCCGAGCTGAGCCGCCACTGGAGTCCTCATGGACTGCAAGTCGCCGCCGCGCCCCCTCCCCCAAGCAAGTCCGCCGTCCCGGGTCCCCTTTATAAGGAGGACCCCGGCCCCCTCCTACACCTCGTACGCCACCGCTGCCACTCGTGAATATCATTGTAGATTTGCTCGACGGGGTGGTCTTTAGCAATTCTTGCTCGAACTCGTGAAAGCTTTTGCTTGGTTCTTGGTTGAACTTCTTCTTCATCTTGTTCTTCTTCTTGACCTTCTTCATTGTTGGCGTTGTATTTCTCTTGTCGTGGTGGAGAAGGAGGTCGTTGACGTTCATCTTGATGCACTTCCTTGTTTTCTTCATCTTGGTGTGTCCCACTTGTGGATGCTTCCGTATCAACTCTTGGTTCACCTTGTCGTGAAGTAGAAGCTTCCACTTGGACGGATGAGGTACTCTCCTTCACCTCCGTTGGACGAACCTTGCCAATAGACAAGTCTCGGATTGCTTCCGAAGGATCTTTGTCTCCTACATCAATTGGCAGTTGCTCTACTTGCGAGCCGTTAGATTCATCAAACTTCACATCTACCGTCTCTTCAACCTTTCGGGTGAAATTGTTGTAGACACGGTAAGTGTGAGAGTTTGAGCCATAACCTAGTAGGAAACCTTCATGAGACTTAGGAGCAAATTTAGAACGATGATGCTTGTCAAGAATGTAGCACTTTCAGCCGAATACTCGAAAGTATCCAACTTGGGGTTTGTTACCGGTGAGGAGCTCGTATGTCGTCTTGCCAAGTAGCTTGTGAAGATACAAGCGATTTGTTGCATGACCAACATACTCGAAAGTATCCAACTTGGGGTTTGTTACCTCGAGTGGTTTATGCCATAACCAACATGACCTAGTTATCTATGCCATAACCAACCTTTTGAGGATTTAGCAATGAAGCAAGTTTTAGGTTGAGCCTTTTTAGTGAAATCAACAATGTATAGATCACCTCTACGTATGCCGGTAAAGACCATTTTATGATTGTCTCGACGAAACACTTGGCAATCTACTTCAGTAAATAGGACATTGAAACCGAAATCAACAAGTCTAGATACTGAAAGTAGGTTGTAACCAAGAGATTCAACGAGCATAACATTTTGTATGGAGCTATCATGTGATATGGCCACCTTACCGAGGCCAACCACCTTACCCTTTGAGTTCTCACCGAAAGTGACATACTTTCAAGGACTATCATTTTCAGCAAGCTCACGAAACATGTCTTTGTCTCCGGTCATGTGATCGGTAGATCCACTATCAAGAACCCATTCCTTTCCTCCTGACATATATCCCCGAAGATTTGCCATAAGACCAAAGCGTCTCATTGCATCATCAAGATCGAAGTCACTATCATCATCCTCATCATAGTATCCATGTTCAACATCAACATGTGGTGGATCAAATCCTAGAGAAGGTGATTCGTTAGAGTGAGTTTGACAATGATCTTGCTTATGAATTTTTATAGCTTCGGAAATAATATCACCAATAATTCCAACATCTCCTTTGGCACGCATAAGGTTTGTAAATTCAAATAGACGATGACCAAACATAGGATCACTAGTATTCATCTTACTCAAGGCAATAGACTTATGGAGAATTTCATCTAGATTTTTCAAGGAATAATTTGGAAATTGTTCCTCAAGAAATTTCCATATAGTGTAGGCACACTCAAGAGTAGGCAAACATCCAATCAAGTTTCTAGGCAATCATCTAATAATAAGTTCGGCAGTTCTAAGATTCCTAACCATGTTAATTGACTGATCAAGAGTAGGATGCATAGTATCAACATGAGGTGCACAAGGGCTAACAATATACTTGTTTAAATGATATTGATTGAAAATTACAAGCATCTCATTTTTCCACTCATGAAAATACTCTCCATCAAGAATAGGCACTCTATGTCTAAGACTCCCCAAAGTAGACTCATCCATCTTCCTCCAATGGTGATTAAACCAAGGCAATGGAGACCAATGCTCTGATACCACTTGTAGGACCTTGAGAAGAGGTGTCTATAGGGGGGTGATTAGACACTAAGTACCAAAGTAGCAGTTTTTAATCCTTTTAAGTTTAAGTGGAGTTTAGGCACAAGTTTAACATTCACAATACATAACAAGCAAGCATGCAAAGAGTATATGAGCAGCGGAAAGTAAAGCATGCAACTTGTAAGAATGTAAAGGGAAGGGTTTTGGAGGATTCAAACACAATTGGAGACACGGATGTTTTTGGCGTGGTTCTGATAGGTGGTGCTATCGTACATCCACGTTGATGGAGACTTCAACCCACGAAGGGTAACGGTTGCGCGAGTCCACGGAGGGCTCCACCCACGAAGGGTCCATGAAGAAGCAACCTTGTCTATCCCACCATGGTCGTCTCCCACGAAGGAATTGCCTCACTAGCGGTAGATATTCATGAAGTAGGCGATCTCCTTGCCCTTACAAACTCCTTGGTTCAACTCCACAATCTTGTCGGAGGCTCCCAAGTGACACCTAGCCAATCTAGGAGACACCACTCTCCAAGAAGTAACAAATGGTGCGTTGATGATGAACTCCTTGCTCTTGTGCTTCAAATGATAGTCTCCCCAACACTCAACTCTCTCTCATAGGATTTGGATCTGGTGGAAAGAAGATTTGAGTGGAAAGCAACTTGGGGAAGGCTAGAGATAAAGATTCATATGGTAGGAATGGAATATCTTGGCCTCAACACATGAGTAGGTGGTTCTCTCTCAGAAATGGTAAGTTGGAAGTGTAGGTTTGTTCTGATGGCTCTCTCCACGAATGAAGAAGAGGTGGAGGGGTATATATAGCCTCCACACAAAATCTAATCGTTACACACAATTTACCAAACTCGATGGGACCGAATTGAGAAACTCGGTCGGACCGATTCAGCAAATCTAGTAACCGTTAGGATTTTCGATGGGACCGACATGCAACTCGGTAGGACCGATATGGTTAGGGTTAGGGCATAACGTAATCTCGGTGAGACCGATTACACAAACTCGGTGAGACCGAATTTGGTAATTAGCTAACTAGAGAGTTGGTCAGGCAAACTCAGTGGGACCGATTACTCAAATTCGGTGGGACCGATTTTGGTAATAAGTTGACCAGAAAGTTTGCATTGTAATCTCGGTAGTACCGATTGCTCAAACTCGGTGAGACGATTTTGGTAATGGACATACACAGAGAGATTACAATCCCATCTCGGTGAGACCGATATCCCTATCGGTGATACCGATTTGTCTAGCGTTTGTGGCAGTGGCTAAGACATCTGAACTCGGTGGCGCCGGATAGAAAGAATCGGTGGGGCCGAGTTTGACTTTAGGTTTAGGTCATATGTGTGGAAGTGGGAAAGTAGTTGAGGGTTTTTGGAGCATATCACTAAGCACTGTGGAGCAAGAAACTCATTGAGCAACACCTCATCCCTTCTTGATAGTATTGGCTTTTCCTATAGACTCAATGTGATCTTGGGTCACTAAAATGTAAAAATGAAGAGTCTTGAGCTTGAAGCTTGAGCCAATCCTTTGTCCTTAGCATCCAGAAGGAGTTCCCACATCCTTTAGCCCATGCCACTCCATCGTTGAACTTATCTGAAATATACTGGATAAAAGTGTTAGTCCAACAAGAGATATGTTGACATTAATTACCAAAACCACCTAGGGAGCACTTGTGCTTTCAATTGCTTATGTATGCTACTGTTTGTCTACGCTAGATTACCCGGAGTGCAAAGCTTGTTACTACGAATCTCTAGAGTTTGCAGATCGTTAGCAAGGCAAGTTACACTTTGATCATACTTTTCTATACCCAGTTTTTACTATGCATTAGTTTTTCCCTTCAAATATTTGCATGAGTAGGATTGGGAACATGTGGTTTTGTTATAGTACTTGAGGTAGGAATCTAATACCTTTGATCACCCCGGGAATATACGTTATGCTCTATTGCTTAGCCAAGCTCGTACACGGGGATTGGAACGTGATTCACATGGAAGTTATGAGAGTTATTAATCTTGGATAAAATTAAGGTGGCAACTTTAATACACATCTGGGTGGATTGGTTGGGGCACCTGGAGAATCCAGTGTTTGTCCATTAGGGAAATCCCGGAGTACCCGTGTGATTTTTCCTCGGTTCGTCACCCAGGCTCAAAGGGATCATATGGTATTTCATGCCTAGAAACTTCAGTGTGCAGCCACAAGCCATTATGGGCTCTGGCATAGTTGAGTAAGTTGTATGAGCTGTCGAAGAGGTGGACTAGCAGATGTAGGGGAAAGTAGGTCTACCGGTCCGCCCGGAGTAGAGAGTTAATGCTTCAGAAAAACTATGTCTCGATCTTCCGATCATGGATGCAGTCGAGTCTTGTGGGGGAAAGTGTGCAACCTCTATAGAGTGTATAAACTAATCATGGTTAGCCGTGTCCCCGGTTATGGACATCTTGAGTATCTGGAATTGGATATTATTGTTGATCTCATCACTCTTTAATTAACTGAATTGGGTTAAATGATGATACTTGTTTAATTCGGACTGGAGTTGGAGGAACCTTGTCAAATATTGGAACAACTTGGGAGTAGTAAATAAATTTATTCCTTTGTTGTAGGGAAAAAGTAGCTTTATGCAAAACCATAAACTTAGAGCCTCCACCGGCCAAATATTGCATGTAGATATAGTTCTTGCATTCATTGCTTTACAGTGTAACTTTGCCAGCATATTCAATGTGCTGACCTACACGGCTGCAACGTCTCATGTTGCAGACTACTCAAACGATGAATAAGGTGCGATAGGTCATTGTAATGCACTCAGCTATGCCGTTGGAGTTGATGGACTCATTTACCTTCGAAGCTTTCGCAGTTATTTAGTTCAGATGGCCTTCAACCATATTATTTGTGTAATCATACTCTTTATGAGGACTCAATGTAATAAGTGATTGATCGAACTCTGTTATAATTCCTCGAGTGCTGTGTGTATCAGCATTACCGATTCATGGATGACACTTAAGCACAGAGACTTTGGTCCATTGGGATCGTGGTTGCTACAAGATGGTATCAGAGCACATGCTGACTGTAGGACGCGGCCATTAGAATAAGCCACATGATTTCTCTTCTTTGCTAATTTCTAAATTCTCCTCTATTTCTACTCTATAGATGGCGGACCCCAGGAACAAGTTCACTCAGCCGGATGACGACAACCCTTTTGGACGACACTTGAAGGAAGTCACTAAGTACTTGAACATTGGACTACCAAGCTTCACCAGGATTTTCTCTGCAACTTTACCGGAAGAGAAGCGCTCGAAGATCAAAGTTAGGGTACCTGGGAGGACGTTTGCACCAACAATGGAGCCTATTGATTTCTACCTGGATGCACCAAGCTGGAGTTTGGGAAAGAGCATGGCAGCCCACATCACTTTTGGACGCATATGTGGCCGCTGAGACGAAGAATGGGAGATGATTCGATCCAGGAAGGATGGATCAATTGCAGCTTATATTCAGGAGATGGGTGATCACATTCGCCGACAAGAGAATCAACTGTGCTTCAACATGAAGAAGATCAAGAAGCTGATGAAGAAGAATATCAAGCTAGAAGAGGACCTCAAGTTTACATGTGATGGATATGAGGAAGAAATTGTCGTACTACTGGAGAAGCATGAAGAATTGAAGAGGAAGCTAGGACTACCCATGGAGAACCATAAGCGAGAACTTGCAAAGGAGATCCGTTCGTAGGACTACATCATCTTGGACGACACCGACACGGACAGTGATGCAAATGATGACAGTGATGACGACTACATTGACGAAGCTGGAGCAGATATCATGGAGTCTTCCTCCGATCAAAATTTCTAGACGATCACTATGTTACTAGTAGTATTCTTCCAAGTAGTTAGCATCGATGAGTTTGTAATCGTAGTTTAGATCGTTTGTGTGAACCTTGTTTGATATTGAATGAAGTGAATTAATTGTGTTTGTCTCATGTGCATATGGGTTGTGAATCTCTCTTAGGCCTTATTGTATTCTGTTTTCTCACCCCTTCCACCCATCAGATGCCTCCGAGACGTGACAATGGATTGTTGTTCCCATCGGAGCTCACTCAGTTGATCCAGCAGCAGAATGACTTGATGCAGATGCTAGTTCAGAACCAAAACCAAGGCAACAACAACAACACACCGCCACCACCCCTTGTTGACAACCTAGTCCGTTTTCTGAGGTTGAATCCATCGGTGTTCTCTAGCAGCACCAAGCTGATTGTTGCAGATGATTGGTTCTGCAAGATTGGAAGGGAGTTGACTACTGCAGGATGCACATATGCGGAGAGAGTGCGCTTTGCTGCACATCATCTTGATGGACCCATAGCATCTTGGTGGGTGAACTTCACCACCACTTACCCCATTGATACAGTTACATGTGATCAGTTTCAGCAGGCTTCCCGAACCGCCCATGTTTCAGCAGGAGCTATGAGCATGAAGAAGCGTGAGTTTCGCAACTTGCGCCAAGGAGGTAGTATAGTGGGACAGTACGTGGATGAGTTTAGAAAGTTAGCACGCTATGCCCCAGATGATGTGGCCACAAATGCCGCGAAGCAGGAGAAGTTTCTTGAGGGACTCAATGATGAGTTGAGCATGTAGTTGATGGTGGCAACCTTCAACAACTACCAGGAGTTGGTAGACAAGGCCCTCATGATAGAAGGCAAGTAGCAACAGATTGACAATCGCAAGAGGAAGTATGGACAGGGGAGGTACACTTCCGGAGCTCAGAAGAAGCCCTGCTATTCCCTATACTCGAGAGGACATACTCATAACCATGGAGGCCATAATCATGGAGGACATACACACAATGGAGGAAGTTCGCACAACCACAGTGGCACCAAGAATGGCAATGGGAATGGAGGAAGCAGTAGCCAGAACCGTTCCAACCCTGCAACACCAGCCAAGAGGGATCTGAGCCACATTACTTGTTTCAACTGCGGAAGACTGAACATTATGCCACTTTGTAGGGGGGTGATTAGACTACTTGACCAAATAAAAACTTATCCTTTTCCCGATTTTAGTCTTTGGAAGATTTTAGCTATCTTAGCACAAGTCAAGCAATCTCAACACAATTCAAGCAAGCATGCAAAGAGTATATGAGCAGCGGAAAGTAAAGCATGCAACTTGCAAGAATGTAAAGGGAGGGTGAGGGAGTCCTGGACTAGGGGGTGTCCGGATAGCCAAACTATCATCATCGGCCGGACTCCAAGACTATGAAGATACAAGATTGAAGACTTCGTCCCGTGTCCGGATGGGACTTTCCTTGGCGTGGAAGGCAAGATTGGCAATACGGATATGTAGATCTCCTACCATTGTAACCGACTCTGTGTAACCCTAGCCCTCTCCGGTGTCTATATAAACCGGATGGCTTTAGTCCATAGGACGAACAACAATCATACCATAGGCTAGCTTCTAGGGTTTAGCCTCCTTGATCTCGTGGTAGATCTACTCTTGTAATACCCACATCATCAATATCAATCAAGCAGGACGTAGGGTTTTACCTCCATTAAGAGGGCCCGAACCTGGGTAAAACATCGTGTCCCTTGTCTCCTGTTACCATCCGCCTAGACGCACAGTTCGGGACCCCCTACCCGAGATCCGCCGGTTTTGACACCGACATTGGTGCTTTCATTGAGAGTTCCTCTGTGTCGTCACCGATAGGCTCGATGGCTTCTTTGATCATCAACAACGACGCAGTCCAGGGTGAGACCTTTCTCCCCGGACAGATCTTCGTATTCGGCGGCTTTGCACTGTGGGTCAATTCGCTTGGCCATCTGGAGCAGATCGAAAGCTACGCCCCTGGCCGTCAGGTCAGGTTTGGAAGTTTGAACTTCAGGCTGACATCCGCGGAGACTTGATCTCCAATGGATTCGAGCCAAAACCGAGCGCGCCGCACTGTCACGATGGGCATGATTTAGCTCTGCAGCCGGACAGTGCCCTGGAGGCCGCACACGAGTCCGCTCCGATCCTCAATTCGGAGCCGGCTGCACAGATCGAGGACGGGTGGCTAGACACCGCCTCGAGGGATGCAACCTCTACGGCAATGGAGCCGAACACTTACCTTGTCCCTCATAAAGCTCGTGACTCCGAGGTGCCGGACTCCTCGCCGGACTCCGAACCTCCCGCGCCCCCTCCAATCGAATCCGATTGGGCGCCGATCATGGAATTCACCGCTGCGGACATCTTTCAACACTCACCTTTCGGCGACATCTTGAGTTTGCTAAAGTATCTCTCGTTATCAGGAGAGCCCTAGCCGGACTACGGTCAGGACGGTTGGGATGCGAACGACGAAGAAATTCAAAGCCCACCAACCACCCACTTAGTAGCCACTGTCGACGATCTAACCGACATGCTAGACTTCGACTCCGAAGACATCGACGGTATGGACGACGATGCCGGAGACGACCAAGAACCAGCGCCTACTGGGCATTGGAAATCCACCTCATCATATGACATATACATGGTGGATATCCCAAAGGATGGGAATGGCGAAGGAACAGCGGAGGATGACCCCTCCAAGAAACAGCCCAAGCGCCGGCGTCAGCGGCGCCGCTCTAAATCCTGTCACAGCAAGAATGGAGATTCCGGCACTGGAGATAATAACACCCCAGACAGTGCCAAAGACAACCCCCTCCAGCAAGATTCAGCACAGGAGGACGGAGATGCCAGCCCTCATGAGAGAGCAGCAGACGAAGAGGTAGAGGATTACATGCCTCCCTCCGGAGACGAGGCAAGCCTCGACGACGAAGAATTCGTCATGCCTGAGGATCCCGTCGAACAAGAGCGTTTTAAACGCAGGCTTATGGCCACGGCAAACAGCCTCAAGAAAAAGCAGCAGCAGCTTAGAGCTGATCAAGATCTGGTAGCCGACAGATGGACTGAAGTCCTTGCGGCCGAAGAGCATGAGCTCGAACGCCCCTCCAAAAGCTACCCTAAACGCAAGCTGCTCCCCCGATTAGAGGAGGAGGCATATGAACCTGCATCACCAGCAGACAATACAGCTGACTGACCACCCCGTGGCCGCGACAGAGAGGCCTCTAGGCCCTCCACTAGAACCGTACCACGGCATCGCTCGAAAAGCACAAGGCCACAGGGGAACGCTCTGGACTTGCGAGATATATTGGAGGATAAGGCAAGACAATCAAGATCAATCTATGGATCGCATGGGCGCCCCATGATACGTGATGACAACCGTCGCGCCGGACACAGTAAGTCCGGCCGGGCCGAACACAGTAGACAAAGCTCTTTTGAACTTCGTCGTGATATCGCCCAATACAGAGGCGCCGCACACCCACTATGCTTCACAGATGAAGTAATGGATCATCAAATCCCCGAAGGGTTTAAACCCGTGAATATTGAATCTTATGATGACACAACAGACCCCGCGGTTTGGATCGAAGACTATCTCCTTCATATCCACATGGCCCGCGGTGATGATCTTCACGCCATCAAATACCTCCCACTCAAGCTTAAAGGACCAGCCCGGCATTGGCTTAAGAGCTTGCCAGCAGAGTCAATTGGGAGTTGGGAAGACCTGGAAGCCGCATTCCTCGATAACTTCCAAGGCACGTATGTGCGACCACCAGACGCTGACGACCTAAGCCATATAATTCAGCAACCAAACGAATCGGCCAGACAATTCTGGACACGGTTCCTAACTAAGAAAAATCAAATCGTCGACTGTCTGAATGCGGAGGCCCTCGCGGCGTTCAAACATAACATCCGCGACGAGTGGCTTGCCCGGCACTTAGGACAAGAAAAGCCGAAATCCATGGCAGCCCTCACATCACTCATGACCCGCTTCTGCGCGGGTGAGGACAGCTAGCTAGCCCGCAGCAACAACCTCAACAAAAATTCTGGCAGTCCGGATATCAAGGACCGCAATGGCAGGTCGCGTCGCAACAAAAACAAACACCGCATTAACGGCGACAATAGTGAGGATACGGCAGTCAATGCCGGATTCAGAGGCTCTAAACCAGGTCAGCGGAAAAAGCCATTCAAAAGAACTACTCCGGGTCCGTCCAATTTGGACCGAATACTCGACCGCTCGTGCCAGATACACGGCACCCCCGAAAAGTCAGCTAACCACACCAACAGGGATTGTTGGGTATTCAAGCTGGCAGGCAAGTTAATTGCCGAAAACAACGACAAGGGGCTGCATAGCAATGACGAGGAAGAGACCCGACCGCCGAACAATAGAAGACAGAAGGGTTTCCCCCCACAAGTGCGGACGGTGAACATGATATACGCAACCCACATACCCAAAAGGGAGCGGAGGCGTGCACTCAGGGATGTATACGTGATGGAGCCAGTTGCCCCGAAGTTCAATCCATGGTCCCCCTGCCCGATCACTTTTGATCGAAGGGACCACCCCACCAGCATCCGCCACGACGGATTCGCCGCATTGGTTTTAGTCCCAATCGTCGATGGATTTTACCTCACCAGAGTCCTGATGGACGGCGGCAGCAGCCTGAACCTGCTTTATCAGGATACAGTGCGTAAAATGGGCATAGACCCCTCAAGGATTAAACCTACAAAGACGACCTTTAAAGGCGTCATACCAGGTGTAGAGGCCAATTTTACAGGCTCAGTTACACTAGAAGTGGTCTTCGGATCCCCGGATAACTTCCGAAGCGAGGAGTTAATCTTCGACATAGTTCCATTCTGCAGCGGCTATCATGCTCTGCTTGGACGTACCGCGTTTGCAAAGTTCAACGCGGTGCCGCACTACGCATACCTCAAGCTCAAGATGCCAGGCCCTGGAGGAGTCATCACGGTCAACGGAAACACTGAACGCTCTCTCCGAACGGCCGAAGTACAGTGCAGCCTCGTAAGGCAATTCTCAAGTCCGGCCATTAAGCGACCGGACACGGCTAAACGCGCCCGGAGTAACCTACAACAAGACCACCTGGCACGATCCGAGCACGCGTAGCAATGCGGCCCCAACCCCAGCCCCTGCAAAATTTCAAGACAGGTCCTTCGCGTACATCATTATGCTCTGGAGATACAATGGGCATAGGGGGAGGGGCACGACCACGATAGGCCCAGAATGTGGCTTAACCACACCAGGGGATCTCAAGTGTGTCGTTCTTTTTTTCTCTCTTTTTCTTTTTTTTTACCCACAGGACTCCGTTCATCAGAGGCCCTGTCCGGCAGTAGACCTGTCGAACTCATGATGCAACAGCCAGGGAAGGAGAAAGGCTACGACGAATATCCAGGTGGTCTCCATTACGAGAATTAAATTTGTTTTATACACCATTCCGTAGCCTACCCCTGGAGGGGGACATGTTTAATAGTCCCATCCCTTGCTTATCGCACCATTTGTATCGTTCTGCATTCACAGCAGTATTTCTTGAATAAACAATGCAACACCTTTTTGCTTATAATTGCATTTCTTTCTTATACATATATGACATGTTGCATCCGTACACTTTGGTACGGCTAAATACACCAGGGGCTTATGCTTCCCGCATCATGGTGTGATAAGTCCGAACACTTTCACAAGTGCGGCACCCCAAACTTATAGCATTATATGCATCGGCTCCGAATCATGTCTTGGGTCAATAGTTGGGTTTGCCCGGCTCCCATGTTTGGGTACCTTATGTTCCGTTGTATCGGCTAAGGTAGCACTGGGAGAACCACTACGATTGCGCCCCAGTTGAGCTGGGCGAGCGCCTCAGTGGAGAAAGCTAAAACTGACTGTCATGATGAGGCGAGAGCCGGTCGCTGTTCGAGAGGTTTTTTCGAGTCCCTAAAGACTTATGCCGCTTCGAACGAGGAACCGGCTTTGTCCGGCCCAGGCGTGGATAGCGCCCCAAATTCGGCCTTCCGAACACTAGGGGCTTCGCCGAAATTTAAAATTATAGAATTCTATGGCTAAGTGAGAGTGTTCAAGCATTATAAGTCCGGTTGCCTTGTTCGTTGTGTTGAGCGCCTCCCTAGATGGACCCAAAAATGGGAACAAGAGTGCTCAAATTTATCCCGAACACCCCAGCACTTGTGGCATGGGGGCTGAAGCCGACGACTTGCCATCTCTCAGATTTGATAAACGGCCGCACAGAAGGTAATATTTTAAATTAACAAGCGTTGCTTAGCGCATATGAACAAAGTTTTCAGCGCACAGGATAACAAAATGCTAGTCTACTCAAATATTACGTCTTTGGAGCACTCACCCGCAATAATGCGGGCACCCTTCTGGACACTCTTATAATACTTCTCGGGCGTGCGATACTCCTTGCCCGGCGGTGGCGCGTCCGTCACAAGCTTCTCAGCATCCATCTTGCCCCATTACACCTTTGCGCGGGCAACGGCCCGACGGGCACCTTCAATACAGGCGGAGTGCTTGATGACTTCAACCCATGGACACGCATCCACCAGCCGCCGCACCAGGCCGAAGTAGCTCCCAAACATGGCCTCCTTAGGCCACATCCGAACTATGAGGCCCTTCATGGCCTGTTCGGCCACCTTGTGCAGCTCGACCAGCTGCTTCAGCTGGTCGCTAAGGGGCACCGGATGTCCGGCCTCAGCATACAGAGACCAGAAGACCTTCTCCGTCGACATCCCCTCCTCGGCCCTATAGAAAGCGGCAGCATCAGACACGCTGCGGGGCAGATCTGCGAACGCTCCTGGAGAGCTCCGAATTCGGGTAAGTGATAGGTAATTCACACTCACATGCTTACTTTGCATGAAAAATGCCTTACCCGCCGCTATTTTCTTCAACGCCTCGATTTCCTGGAGGGCCTTGTAGGCTTCGGCCTTAGCGGCTTTGTCCCTCTCAAGAGCCGATGCAAGCTCGGACACTCGAGTCTTCGAGTCACGCTCCAAACTCTCATGTTTTTCCACGAGAGCCCGGAGCTCTTGTTGTACCTCCGCCACCCGCGCCTCCTTCTTCTCTCACTCGGTGCGCTCCGCAGCCGCATTACGTTCGGTCGCGGACACCGCCTCCTTCAGGGTCGCCACCTCATTCGTGGCCCCTGTAATACCCATGTTATCCTTGTCATCCTTCTTGCAACCAAATCCTTTTCTGTAAGGTACAATTTTAATAAGGTGTTACTCACCTTCCTCATCCTTGAGCTGCTTCTTGGCACGGCCGAGCTCGTTCTTGGACCGCTCGAGGCTTTGCTTCAAAGTATTGACCTCCGCAGTTAGGGCGGCAGAGGTCAGCAGCACAGCCTGCAATCCCATATTGACATATTTTTTATATGACTCCTACATATATCTTTTTAGATCCTCAGTCCGGCTTTTCTTTCCGAATACCGAACCGAGCATTAGGGGCTACTGTCTATGCGGTACTATTTTACATATATCAAAATTCTTACCTCAAAGCCTGTTAGAAGGCTGCTGCAAGCTTCGGTCAGCCCGCTCTTGGTGAGCTGAACCTTCTGAATCACCGCACTCATGACAGTGTGGTGTTCCTCTTCGATGGAGGCGTCGTTGAGCGCCTCCAGCAAGCTATCCGGCGCCTCCGGTTGGACGGAGGCCGCCGGCGTCACGGTCTTGCCCTTCTTACAAAGGGGCCGCCCACCGGATTCCGGAGCCACTACAGGTTCCGGGGCGGAGTCCGGTGCAAAGTCCGGGAGGTTGCCCTGCAGCACCTCCGGGGCCTCCTCCTCCTGGTGGGTCCCTTCCCGGGATCCCACCTCAGCATCGTCCGCATCACGGGGGGTGGAGGCGGTCGGAAGAGAATCCATATCCGACGCACCCAAGGACCCGCTCGACGAAGCGGGAAGATCATCCTTGGGCGGACTGCAGGGTTGTATGCGGCATTAGAAAGACACCATGTGGCGAAAAGAAAAACCATGAAGTTATTCGGGAGTCCGGATTCTTACGATCTCGCCAGGGGCTTGGCCCTTGGAGGCCAATCCTCGTCGTCATCGCCGGCGTTGGCAGAGCAGTCCGGGGGAAGAGTCCTTCCCTTCTTGGACCCTTCGGCCTCCCTCGTTGGGGAGGCCTTCCTTTTCTTCGCTCCCCCCGCTGGGGGAAAGGCCTCCTTCTTCTCCTCCTCGCCTTTGTGGGAGGAGTCTGCCTCGGAGTCATCGTCTGATGACACCTGAAAACGGGAACTCTTTCGAGTGCCCGTGGCCTTCTTCTTGGCCTTCTTCTCCAGCACCACGTGGGGTGCCGGAGCCAGCAGCCCCGTTAAGCGGGTGTCCGCTGGGTCTTCTAGCAATGGGGCCGGACAGATAGTCTGTTCGGCCTTCTTCAGCCAGTCCTATCAAAGGAGGGGGAGTTTAGATCCTGCATAGAGTCAAACTATGGAAAACAAGTGTCTCGTAAAGGGCAAAATCGCTTACCTCGCTAGCCGGACGCTGCGAGCTGAATCCGCGATCTTCGATAGCTGATGCAAGAGCCTCGGTGCCCTTAAACAACACCCTCCAGGCCTCTTCGTACATAGTGTCGAAGAGCCCGCTCAAAGTCTAGTGCTGCGCCGGATCGAACACCCACATATTGAAGTCCCGTTGTTGGCACGGGAGAATCCGGCGGATGAGCATGACCTGGACTACGTTGACAAGCTTGAGCTTCTTGTTCACTAGATTTTGGATGCAGGCTTGAAGTCCGGTTAGCTCCTCCGAATCACCCCATGTCCGGCCACTCTCTTTCCAGGAGGTGAGCCGTATGGGGATGCCAGATCTGAATTCGGGGGTCGCTGCCCATTCAGGGTCACGCGGCTCGGTGATGTAGAACCACCCCAATTGCCACCCCTTAATGGTTTCCACGAAGGTGCCCTCGAGCCAAGTAACGTTGGGCATCTTGCCCACCATGGCGCCTCCGCACTCCGCTTGGCTGCCTTTCACAACCTTCGGCTTGACACTGAAGGTCTTGAGCCACAAGCCGAAGTGGGGCTGGATGCAGAGGAAGGCCTCACACACGACGATAAACGCCGAGATGTTGAGGATGAAATTCGGGGCCAGATCATGGAAATCCAGGCCGTAATAGAACATGAGCCCCCAGACAAAGGGATGGAGTGGGAAGCCCAGTTCGCGGAGGAAATGGGAAAGAAATACTACCCTCTCATGGGGCCTGGGGGTGGGGATGAACTCCCCCTCGTCGGGGAGCCGGTGCGCGATGTCGCTGGACAGATATCCGGCGCTGCGCAGTTTCTGGATATGCCCCTCCGTAACGGAGGAGGCCATCCACTTGCCTCCCGCTCCGGACATAGTTGGAGAAGGTTGAGGTGAGATGTGCGGACTTGGGTGCTGGAGCTCGAGTTCACGGAGATGGATAAGCAAAGGAGGAAGAAGGCGTAGGTAAAAGGGTTGGATCTTTATCCCCTTATATGGGCGGACGAAACTATGCGTCCCCACCGGCCTGATAAAACTCGCTTATCTCCCAAGCACCGCAATCAATGGCGCGGTTGGGTTACCCACGTTCGTATTGATGGGAATCCCAGAATAAGGGGAACACGATCTCTGCTTCGACAAGACGTGCCAAGGAAACCGCTTCGCTAAACGCGCTGAGGTGGTACAATAAAAACAATTCGAGTAAAGGCTTGGTAGTGGTGTGACGCCACGCCACAGAATATGTCAGCAGATTGAACTTGTGTAAATATTATTCTCTCTACGGTGGTATGTGGAATTTATTTTGCAGAGCCGGACACTATCCTGGTGTTCACCATCTTCTATAAATTATTCGGAGAAGGAACCCGCCTTGCAATGCCGAAGACAATATGCGCGTCGGACTCGTCGTCATTGAAGCCTGGTTCAGGGGCTACTGAGGGAGTCCTGGACTAGGGGGTGTCTGGATAGCCGAACTATCATCATCGGCCGGACTCCAAGACTATGAAGATACAAGATTGAAGACTTCGTCCCGTGTCCGGATGGGACTTTCCTTGGCGTGGAAGGCAAGCTTGGCAATACGGATATGTAGATCTCCTACCATTGTAACCGACTCTGTGTAACCCTAGCCCTCTCCGGTGTCTATATAAACCGGATGGCTTTAGTCCATACGACGAACAACAATCATACCATAGGCTAGATTCTAGGGTTTAGCCTCCTTGATCTCGTGGTAGATCTACTCTTGTAATACCCACATCATCAATATCAATCAAGCAGGACGTAGGGTTTTACCTCCATTAAGAGGGCCCAAACCTGGGTAAAACATCGTGTCCCTTGTCTCCTGTTACCATCCGCCTAGACGCACAGTTTGGGACCCCCTACCCGAGATCCGCCGGTTTTGACACCGATAGAGGGGTTGGAGGATTCAAACGCAATTGGAGACACGGATGTTTTTGTCGTGGTTCCGATAGGTGGTGCTATCGTACATCCACGTTGATGGAGACTTCAACCCACGAAGGGTAACGGTTGCACGGGTCCACGAAGGGCTCCACCCATGAAGGGTCCACGAAGAAGCAACCTTGTCTATCCCACCATGGCCGTCGCCCACGAAGAACTTGCCTCACTAGCGGTAGATCTTCACGAAGTAGGCGATCTCCTTGCCCTTACAAACTCCTTGGTTCAACTCCACAATCTTGTCGGAGGCTCCCAAGTGACACCTAGCCAATCTAGGAGACACCACTCTCCAAGAAGTAACGAATGGTGTGTTCATGATGAACTCCTTGCTCTTGTGCTTAAAATGATAGTCTCCCCAACACTCAACTCTCTCTCACAGGATTTGGATTTGGTGGAAAGAAGATTTGAGTGGAAAGCAACTTGGGGAAGGCTAGAGATCAAGATTCATATGGTAGGAATGGAATATCTTGGCCTCAACACATGAGTAGGTGGTTCTCTCTCAGAAACAACAAGTTGGAAGTGTAGGTTCATTCTGATCGCTCTCTCCATGAAGGAAGAGGAGGTGGAAGGGTATATATAGCCTCCACACAAAATCTAACCGTTACACACAACTTGCCAAATTCAGCAAATCTAGTGACCGTTAGGATTTTCGGTGGGACCGACATGCAACTCGGTAGGACCGATATGGTTAGGGTTTAGGGCTTAACGTAATCTCGGTGAGACCGATTACACAAACTCGGTGGGACCGATTTTGGTAATAAGCTAACCAGAGAGTTGGTCAAGTAAACTCGATGGGACCGGTTTGCTCATTTCGGTGGGACCGAAATGTTATGAAAAGGAAACAGGGAGTTTACATTGCAATCTCGGTGGGACCGGTCGCTCATCTCGGTGGTACCGAAACGTTACGAAGGGAAACAGAGAGATTACAATCCCATCTCGGTGAGACCGAGATCCCTATCGGTGAGACAGATTTGCCTAGGGTTTGTGGCAGTGGCTATGACATTTGAACTCGATGGCGCCGGATAGAAAGAATCGGTAGGGCCGAGTTTGACTTTTGGTTTAGGTCATATGTGGATGTGAGAAAGTAGTTGAGGGCTTTGGAGCATATCACTAAGCACTATGGATCAAGAAACTCATTAAGCAACACCTCATCCCTCCTTGATAATATTGGCTTTTCCTATAGACTCAATGTGATCTTGGATCACTAAAATATAAAATGTAGAGTCTTGAGCTTTTGAGCTTGAGCCAATCCTTTTATCCTTAGCATTTTGAGGGGTCCACTTTTCTCATCCATGCCATGCCATTCATTGAGCTTTTCCTGAAATATTCATCTTGGAATGATGTTAGCTCAATGAGCTATATGTTGTTAGGAATTACCAAAACCACCTAGGGATAGTCGCACTTTCACACTTAATGTCCTGAAGCAAAGAATGGAAATGTCTATGGAGGTTGTGCAATGAAGGCCAACCCCTTCACCAAAGGTCAGGTGAACCACGTCAGTGTGGAGTAGATTGAGGATCAACCCGACGTAGTTGTTAGTAAGCTTTTGGTTAATGCATTTATAGCACTTGTTCTTTTCGATACTGGTGCATCTCATTCATTCATATCAAGGGCATTTATGGATAAGTATAAATTGCCAACAGTAGCCCTTAAGTCAACTATGTTAGTAAGTTCCCCAGGAGCGGAGTATATGGCTAGTAGGGGATGCTATCAGTTGCCAGTAACCATAGGTAGACATGTTTCCCCACCGACCAGATTTTCCTGGAGTCACAAGGATTGGATGTGATACTAGGAATGGATTGCCTATCCAATTATGAGGGAAACATCGATTGCGCCAGTAAATCAATTCTTCTCATCACCCCGGAAGGAAAGAGGATCAAGTATGTGTCTAGGCATGTGCCGAGGAGGACTCATGTGAATTCCTTATCAGGAGTTGTTCAGGAGGAAATACCAGTGGTGAAGGATTATCCCGATGTATTTCCGGACGAGTTACCAGGCATGCCACCGGATTGAGACATTGAGTTTTTGATTGAATTATTGCCAGGCACCGGACCAATATCCAAGAGACCATATCGGATGCCCGCAAATGATCTGGAGGAAATTAAGAAGCAGAGTAAGGAGTTACTGGAGAAATGCTATATTCGACCAAGTTCATCACCTTGGATAGCCCCAGTGCTTCTAGTGGAGAAGAAGGATGGATCTTTGAGGATGGTTGTTGATTATCATGCGCTAAATGAGGTGACGATCAAGAATAAATACCCTCTGCCGATGATCAATGATTTGTTTGACCAGCTGCAAGGAGCTAAGGTTTTCTCTAAAATCGATCTTCGATCAGGTTATCACCAGTTGAAGATCCGAGAGCAGGATATACCTAAGACAGCTTTTACCACGAGGTATGGGCTATATGAGTATACAGTTATGTCATTTGGTTTGACTAATGCCACTGCCTATTTCATGTGTATGATGAACAAGGAGTTTATGGAGTTCTTGGAAAAGTTTGTCGTGGTATACATTGATGACATATTGGTCTACTCGAAGAATGAAGAAGAGCATAAGGAACATTTGCGTTTGGTTCTCAAGAAGCTCAGGGAAAATCAGTTGTATGCCAAGTTTAGCAAATGCGAGTTTTGGTTAAAGGAAGTTGGATTTCTCGGACATGTTATATCCGGAGAAGGAATAGCAGTAGACCCTACCAAGGTTGCTTCTATCACTAAATGGTTGGCACCCACCTTAGTGGGAGAGATCAGAAGTATTCTTGGACTCGCAGGTTATTACCGGAGATTTATTGAGAATTTTTCCAAGATAGCGAAGCCCATGACGGAGTTATTGAAGAAGGACACCAAGTTTAAATGGATTGAGGATTGTGAGGCCAGTTTTCAGGAGTTGAAGAAATGTTTGGTTACGGCCGCAGTGCTGATTCTCCCAGACATACGCAAGGACTTCCAAGTATATTGTGACGCTTCACGTCGAGGACTTGGAGGTGTGCTTATGCAGGATGGAAGAGTTGTTTTGTATGCCTCACGACAGCTTCAACATCATGAGTTGAATTATGCTACGCATGATTTGGAGTTAGCAGCCGTAGTGCATGCGCTCAAGACATGGAGACACTTTCTCATCAGAAACCGTTGTGATGTTTACACGGATCATAAGAGTTTGAAGTACATCTTCACGCAGAAGGAGTTGAACCTCAGGCAAAGGAGATGGTTGGAGCTCATAAAGGATTGTGATATGAGATTGCATTATCATCCAGGAAAGGCCAATGTCGTAGCAGATGCGTTGAGCCGCAAGAGTTATGTTAACACGCTCATAACCGGAGGATTACCTAAGGAGTTAGCAGACGACCTTCGATAGCTATGCTTGGAGATAGTTCCAAGAGGTTATGTTGCAGCATTGGAAATTCAGTCCACTTTGTTGGGTAAGATCAGAGAAGCCCAGAAGACGGACAAGGAGATTGCTGAGATAAAGGAAAGGCTAAAGGATTTCGTGAGGATGAGCATGACACTTTAGGGTTTGAGGATCGTATTTATGTGCCTAATGACCCTAAGATCAGGAAGTTGATTCTTCAGGAGGCTCATGATTCACCTTACTCTATTCACCCAGGCAACACTAAGATGTACCTGGATTTGAAGGAAAGTTTCTGGTGGAAAGGAATGAAGAAGGATATTGCCGAGTATGTAGCAGTATGTGATGTATGTCAGAGAGTTAAGGCAGAGCATCAGAAACCGGCAGGATTGCTAAAGCCATTGCCAATACCCGAATGGAAGTGGGATAAACTTGGCATGGATTTTATCACTGGATTACCCAGGACTCGTTCAGGCTATGACTCTATCTGGGTTGTAGTTGATCGTTTGACGAAAGTAGCCAATTTCATCCATGTGAAGACAAATTATATAAGTGCTAAGTTGGCGAAGATATACATGACCATTATCGTATGTCTGCATGGAGTTCCAAGGACCATTGTATCAGATAGAGGAACACAATTTACTTCAAAGTTTTGGAATCAGTTGCATGAAACTTTGGGTACCAGGCTAGAGTTCAGTACAGCCTTCCATCCACAGCCAGATGGACAGACCGAGAGAGTCAATCAGATACTAGGACATGTTGAGAGCTTGTGCGCTAGATTATGGATCTAGTTGGGATGACAATTTGCCCTACGCAGAGTTCTCCTATAACAACAGTTATCAAGCCAGTTTGAAGATGGCCCCTTTCGAAGCTTTGTACGGAAGGAGGTGCAGGATACCATTGTCGTGGGATGAAGTTGGAGATCGACAGTTGTTCGGACCAGACTTAATCAGAGATTCTGAAGAGAAGGTTAAGTTGATTCGAGATAGACTCAAGGTATCCCAGTCTAGGCAGAAGAGTTATGCGGATACTAAACACGAGGAGGTAGCTTATGAAGTCGGAGTTAGAGCATATCTTCGTGTGTCTCCACTTCGAGGAGTTAAACGTTTTGGAGTCAAGGGAAAGTCACCATGATTTGTGGGGCCATACAGAGTTTTGGAATGCATGGGAGAAGTTGCATACAAGTTGGAATTGCCCGAAGGATTGTCAGGAGTTCATGATGTGTTTCACGTTTCCCAATTAAAGAAGTGCCACGTTGAGATGGCCGATATTCCTCTGAGAGATACAGTGCCACTGGAAGCAATTCAGTTGGATAGTGATCTGACTTATGAAGAGAAACCAGTCAAGATTCTCAAGTTTTCTAGCCGAGTCACTTGTAGCAAGGTGATCAAGTTTTGCAAAGTTCAGTGGAGCCATCATACCGAGGAGGAAGCCACCTGGGAGCAAGAAGAAGATCTCCGCAAGGACCACCCAAACCTTTTTGCTGACCAATCCGAATCTCGAAGGCGATATTCATCTTAAGGGGGGTAGGTTTGTAACATCCCAATTTTCAATTTGGATGTTATACATAGGTCATCATATGCATATCACATTTTGTTGTGATCCTAGAAATCTTAAGCAACTCAAGGACCCAAGGAGAGAGTTGGTGGTTTCACAAAATTTTCATATTTGAATTTAGTTCAAATTTGAAAAAAAGGATCAATTTGACTTTCATATTTTCTCTCTAATTATTTCCAACAATAAAAATAAATGCGAGAAGATAATATGACTTCTTCAACAGAAGAGAAATATTGGAGAAGAGATTTTAAAATCAAATCATTATTTGATTTGTATTTTATCTGAATTAGAGAAAAACATGCATTTTTGAAAATTGCATTTTAGTCTAGAATGTTCATCTTGTCCTAAATATTAGGTTTGTACGGTGAAAATTGTTTCTGGGATTTATAGATTTTTTTTATATTTAATTAGGATTTTTCTTCACGGTGAAACTATTTAAAAAAAAACTTCTTCTGGCCCGAACTGGGCCGAAGGCCCAGCCGGCCCACTAGCGTCGCCGCCTTCCCTACTCGGGAGTCCGACCCCGAGCCGAGCCGTCGTCGGAGTCCTCCTGGACTCTGAGTCGCCGTCGCGTCCCCTCCCCCAAGCAAGTCTGCTGCCCCGAGTCCCCTTTATAAGGAGTACCCGGCCCCCTCCTCCACCTCGTCTGCCACCATCGCCACACGCCCGCGCCACCGCCGCCCCGTAGCCGAGCTCCGCTGTCGCCCTAGTTCGCCGTCGCCACCGCCTGTTGCTGCGCTGCGCGCCGTCGTCGCTTGCCATCGCCTCGCCACCGATGCCCGTCGCTGCCGCTCGCCCGATCTCGCCGTCGGTCTTTTCCGGTCAAACGGTATAAAAACCGTTCGGTTTTCTCAGTTTTGTTTTTTTAGATCGGTTTAGGGTTAGACTTGTTTTTCGTTCTTGTTTAGTTTATTTAGTAAACTTTCACCGATTAGATCGTTTTAGCGAATGAATTCGTTTGTTTAGTTCTGTTGGTGAACGTTCATTCCGTAGATTTTTATTTTTAGTTTTATTTTCGGCCAGGGACCTATTTGCGAATAGTTTTCTTGTGATTTAGCCCCTAATTTTAAAACTAGCGTAACTTTTTGCTCATTTATCAAAAATAGATGAAACCAACGCCTAAATCTTCGTAACGATCTCTTCTTTCCAATTAACCAACTTGAACATGATTTTGACAATTTGAAATTTGAGTTTAGTTCAGATTAGTGAACGATATTGTTTCGTTTGTATCTTGAGTTTCGTAACTCTGTTTGAGTTGTTTCTTTTTGCTAATCGTAGATAATCACATGTACCTACTGTTAAGATCTAATCCACATGAAAATAATGCTATTAGGTTTTGTTTTCTGTTTAGTTTAGATGTTTGCTTGTTTTGAGTTTGATTTGGATCTTTTCTCGTTTTCTCTTTGTTTTGTTTGAGTGATTGCTTATGTATGCTACTGTTTGTCTAAGATAGATTACCCGAAGTGCAAAGCTTTTTACTATGAATCTATAAAGTTTGCAGATTGTCAGCAACGCAAGTTACACTTTGATCATACTTTACTATACCCAGTTTTTACTATGCATTAGTTTTGCCCTTAAAACATTTGCATGAGTCGGATTGGGAACATGTGGTTTGGTTATAGTACTTGAGGTAGGAACCTAATACCTTTGATCACCCCGGTAATATACGTTATGCTCTATTGCTTAGCCATGCTTGTAGACGGGGATTGGGACGTGATTCACATGGAAGTTATGAGAGTTGTTAATCTTGGATAACATTAAGGTCGCAACTTTAATACACATCTGGGTAGATTGGTTGGGGCACCTGGAGAATCCAGTGTTTGTCCATTAGGGAAATCTCAGAGTACCTGTGTGATTTTTCCTCGTTTCGCCACCCAGGCTCAAAGGAATCATATGATATTTCATGCCTAGAAACTTCCGTGTGCAGCCACAAGCCATTATGGGCTCTGGCACAGTTGAGTAAGTTGTATGAGCTCTCGAAGAGGTGGACTAGCAGATGTAGGGGAAAGTAGGTGTACTGGTCCGCCCGGAGTAGAGAGTTAATGCTTCAGAAAGACTATGTCTCGATCTTCTGATCATTGATGCGGTCAAGTCTTGTGGGGAAAAGTGTGCAACCTCTGCAAAGTGTATAAACTAATCATGGCCATGTCCCCGGTTATGGACATCTTAAGTATCTGGAATTGGATATTATTGTTGATCTCATCACTATTGAATTAATTGAATTGGGTTAAATGATGATACTTTTTAATTGGGAATTGAGTTGGAGGAACCTTCTCAAATATTGGAACAACTTGGGAGTAGTAAATAAATGTATTCCTTTGTTGTAGGGAAAAACTAGCTTTATGCAAAACCATAAACTTAGAGCCTCCACCAGCCAAATATTGCATGTAGATATAGTTCTTGCATTCATTGCTTTATAGTGTAACTCTGCCAGCATATTCAATGTGCTGACCTACACGGCTGCAACGTCTCATGTTGCAGACTACTTAGACGACGAATAAGGTGCGATAGGTCATTGTCATGCACTCAGCTATACCGTTGGAGTTGATGGACTCATTTACCTTCGAAGCTTCCGTAGTTATTTAGTTTAGATGGCCTTCAGCCATATTAATTGTGTAATCATGCTCTTTATGAGGACTCGATGTAATAAGTGTGTGAATGAACTCTATTATAATTCCTCGAGTACTGTGT
Organism: Triticum dicoccoides; assembly: GCF_002162155.2. Taxonomy (NCBI): domain Eukaryota; kingdom Viridiplantae; phylum Streptophyta; class Magnoliopsida; order Poales; family Poaceae; genus Triticum; species Triticum dicoccoides. Next base: position 280,358,377 of record NC_041387.1, on the reverse strand, counting down.
GTTAGCATTACCGATCCAGGGATGACACTTAAGCACAGAGACTTCGGTCTATTGGGATCGTGGTCGCTACACTCTTGCTCCTGGTTGTGTGCGTAGTTCCCAGGATATGATTTACTACTTCTCTGGAAAAATATTTTCCTGCTCATAAGAAACAAGCAGCCTTACAGGAAATATTTAACTTTGTGCAAATTGAAGATGAGAGTCTCACACAAGCTTGGGGGAGGCTTACTCAATTGATTAATGCTTTGACTAATCATCCTCTTAATAAAAATGAAATACTTGATATCTTCTATAATGGACTAACCGATACTTTTAGGGACTTCCTAGATAGTTGTGTTGGTTGTGTTTTCAGGGAACAAACTGTTGAACAAGCCAATGAATTATTGAATAATATATTGAAGAACTATGATGGTTGGATCCTTCCTAAACCACCACATAAACCCACACCAAAGAAGAGGGGTATCTTATATCTCAGTCCGGAAGATATGCAAGAGGCAAAGAAATATATGAAGGAAAAAGGTATTAAAGAAAATTTTACCTCCTATTGATGAGATACATGGACTTGACACACCACCACCCAAGGTGGTAGAGGTAAACTCCTTCATGAAATTTGATGAAAGGGACAACCCTTATAATATGCATCCTAGTCAATGCCTTTATGAGTTTGATAATTACATTAGAAAGCAAGATCACTTCAATGAAAATGTTATGAAACAATTGAAATATAATTCTTATATGATTGCTCGCTTGAGTGACTTGTTATTTAGAATATCAAATGATGTTAGAGGTGTGGAAAACATGCTTCTATGGTTCATACTCAGTTAGAACAATTTGCTAAATCTCAAAGAGAATTGCTTGAGGAAGTGAATAATAATATCAATGATCATGCTATTAGAGTAGTGACTAGAGGAGGTAGAATGACTCAGGAACCACTCTATCCTGAGGGTCACCCTAAAAGAATTGAACAAGAATCTCAAAGGATTAATACTGATGCACCTACTTTGCATGCCTCCAGTGAAGCTGAAATAGAAAAACATCCTGATAATGATAATGATGTTTCTATCTCTGATGCTGAAACTCAATTTGGTAATGAGCATTCACGTAGTGATAATAAAAAAGATAATAATGATGTTCATGAGGACACTCAACCAGACAATGATAAACAACCAGATAATCATGTTGAGATAGAACCAGCTATTGATCTTGATAACCCACAACCTAAAAATAAGAGATAAGATAAAAGATACTTCATTGCTAGAAAACATGGAAATGAAAGAGAACCATGGTTTCAAAAACCCATGCCTTTTCCACCTAAATCAACTAAGAAGAAAGATGATGAAGAATTTGAACGCTTTGCTGAAATGCTTAGGCCAGTCTTTTTGCGCACTCGTTTGATTGATATATTAAAGATGGCCCCTTATGCAAAATATATGAAAGACATCATCTCTAATAAAAGAAAAATACCGGAAGCTGAAATCTCCACTATGCTTGCTAATTATTCTTTTAAGGATGGAGTACCTAAAAAACTTAGAGATCTAGGAATACCAACTATACCTTGCTCCATAAAAAATATGTCAAAACTTCTTTGTGTGATTTAGGAGCTGGTGTTAGTGTTATGCCCTTCTCTTTATATAAAAGACTTGATTGAATGAACTCACACCTATTGAAATATCTTTGCAAATGGCTAACAAATCAACTGCCATACCTATCGGTATTTGTGAGGATGTGCCTGTTGTTGTTGCAAATGTTACTATCTTAACTGGCTTTGTTATAATTGAGATGTTCGAGGACGACAACATGTCAATTATCCTTGGTAGACCCTTCTCAAATATTGCAGGGGTTGTTATTGATTGCAATAAAGCAAGGTCACTTTCATATCAATGGTAATGAGCACACGGTGCACTTTCTGAAGAAACAATTCCAAGTGAATGGTATTGATGTTATTGAAAAATCTCCGACACTCACTATTGGAAGTAATCAACTACCTCTACCTACTGCCAAAATGAAATATGAAATGCTTATTGTTGGGGACATGCATATCCCCGTTGAGGTAACTTTGTGTTTTAGGAAAGTTCTTCAGTTTCATGCCAATTGGAAGTGGTTGTTAGTAAGACTTGATCTACCTTATTAATGGATCATTTTTAGAGGTATGAGGTTGATGAATTTAGTAAGCACAACGTTCTAATCCAACTTTTATCTACTGTTTTTCTTAGTTAAATAAAATAAGATACCATGTTTTCCTTGTTTTCTGAATTTCCTGAGCAATACAAAAATGACCCAAAAATAAAAGTTCTCAGAATGCCCTGAAAATTTAATACGACTTTTTCTGAATATTTAAGAATTTTTTATGCAAATAACATCAGAGGGGCGTGCACCAGATGGACCGATGGGTTGTGGTCCCCATGTGGGTCGCCTCACTTATCTCTTTAACCCATGTCATCACCTATCTCCAGAAAAAAATCACCATTCACTACCAAAAAATACACTTCCGTGATGATACGTGTTTGTCACAGTAGGTCACGTTTTTTGTCATGCATGTACATCCATGATGATTTTATGACAAAATCAAGATAGTCATACCTGTGGTGTCGTAGAAGTGTTCCGTGACATTACCAAAATTATCATCACGGAAGTGTCCACTTCCATGACGATAAATCGTGCGTCATAGAAGTGCTTTCATCAAGGGTGACCGACACATGGCATCCACCGTAATGGCTCGCCGTTAAGCTATCGGGTGTGACGCCCGGATAACTAAGCTACAATAACCCACTCCTAATGATGCCATGTCACCTCGGTTACTGTTGTTAATCTCCCGATGATTCAATCATGTTCGAATTCAAATTTTAAAATAAAAACAAACAACAAAAGTTTTCAAACAATAAAACTAAAATGTTCGGGTTGTGCAAAATATTGCATAGATAATTATGGTGAAGGAACCACACTATTATAAAATGCTTAAAAACTATGAGATGAATAAAATAGTAGCAAAAACTATTATTTAAAAACTTTAAATATTAAATAATTACAAAACTATTTTATTTTGGTTAGCAAATTTATGAGGCAGTGGCATAATTGGTATCATCAATTTAGGTGCCACTTTGGTATTTTGTTATCACTAGAGTAAATAGCAACTAAAAGTAATAGAATAAATACAGGGTAAAA
>NC_041387.1:280353466-280354833 GCF_002162155.2 Triticum dicoccoides | reverse complement strand
CCCCTCGCACTCCCTCTCCTTCCCTGGATCTAGATCAGCGACGCAGCACCCCGACCCCATCACCGACCATCCTCGACCGCGTCCGAGGCCACCACACCACCCGATGTCGTCCGTCGCCGCCCGGAGCCACCACGACAGCCTGCCTCCTCGCCGAAATGTCCTCTCCGACCTCCTCCCCACGACCCGCTGCCATAGTCCCAACGCCCCGCGGTGAGGCCCGCGATCTCCTCTCTCCCTCGCCCGGTCCTCGCCCGTGGCCTCCCCCGTCGTGTAGCGTCGCACTCATCGCCCATCCCCACTGATCCTGCCGGCTCGTGCTGCTGCTGCGCGCCCTCGCGCCCTGGGCTGTGCCCAGGCCGCGCCCTGTGACTCCGCTCGCCTCCCGCTCCGTCCCGCCTCTCCTGCTGCAGCCATGCTGCTTCTTCCCGTCGGCCAACGGAGGCGCCGCCCGGGACGACCGCACCCCCCGCTTCCTCCTGAGCCACTCGCCCGCGACCCCCCTGCTGCTGCTCTGCACAACCGCCTGACCGGCGCTGTGGCCATCGGCCTCCCCCTGCTCTGGTGCCCTATCGGGTCCGCCCGCCCCTGGGCGTTCGCCCGAACAAACAGGTGCTAGGCGCCCGTTGCGCCCGTGCCTGCTAAGGCCCCTCTGGGCCACTACCAAACGGGGCCCACTGCCCAGAACTTAAAAAAAGGAATTACAAAAATATAATAATTAAAATAATTAATTAATTAACTAACTTAATTAATCCTATTTAGATTAAACTAATCACCTAATTAAACTAATCAATTCTGTTTAACTAAACTCAGTCAATGACAGTGGGACCCACGGGTCAGTTTGACTAGTCAACGGTGAGATTTGACCTGCTGACATGATGGTGATGTCATGCTGACATCATCTTTCACTATTCTGGATAATGTTTGATTTAAATAATTAAATAAATTTCAAAATTGCCTAAAACTTTGATAAATCATATAAAATAATCTGTAACTCGGATGGGAAAACTTTGTACATGAAAGTTGCTCAGAACGACGAGACGAATCCGGATACTCAGCCCGTTCATCCGCCACGGGTCCCTAGCATAGTGAACCTGCAAAATTTCACCTCCGGTCCGTCTGTCCGAAAACACGAAACACCAGGACTACTTTCCCGGATGTTTTCCCCCTTCGCCGGTACCACCTATCCCTGCGTTAGATCACCCCTAGCACCGCGTATTGCCTTGTTATATTTTGTGATGCTTTGTTTGCTCCATATTTACTGTTCCTTTCCCCTCGTGTTCTCCGGTAGACCCCGAGACCGGTGTTGATGCGATTGAGTACGACTACGTCAACGAAGACCCCTCCTTCTTGCCAGAGCAACCAGGCAA
>NC_041387.1:280346898-280353348 GCF_002162155.2 Triticum dicoccoides | reverse complement strand
AGATATCGCCTATTCTTCTCTCTACTGCTTGCATTAGAGTAGTGTAGCATGTTACTGTTCGGTTAATCCTATTCGGTTGCATAGCCTGTCATTGTTGCTACAGCTGTTGGTACCATACCTGCAATCCTAAATGCTTAGTATAGGATGCTAGTTTATCATCTTTGGCCCTACATTCTTGCCAGTCTGCCTTGCTATACTATCGGGCCGCGATCACTCGGGAGGTGATCACGGGTATATACTATACATATATACATACTATACAGATGGTGACTAAGTCGGGTTGGCTCGTTGAGTACCCGCAAGTGATTCGGATATTGGGGCTGGAAGGACAGGTGGCTCCATCCCGGTAGAGGTGGGCCTGGGTTCCCCACGGCCCCCGAGTGCTACTTTGTGGCGGAGTGACAGGGCAGGTAGTGACCACCTAGGAGACAGGTGGGCCTGGCCCTGGTCAGTGTCCACGGTTACTTCAAAATAACACGCTTAACGAGATCTTGGTATTTGATCTTAGTCTGGCCACTGGCCTATACGCACTAACCAACTATGAGGGGACAGTTATGGGCACTCGACGTCGTGGTATCAGCCGAAGCCTTATTGACGTCAGCGACTGAGAGGCACGCGCCGGGTTGGACCGCGTAGCGCAACTTCCTTTGTAATGGAGGTTGCTAGGTCTTCTCACCGGCCGCGTACGCAACATGCAGGTGTGCAATGCGTGATGGGCCCAGACCCCTGCACGCATAGGATTTAGACCTGCGTGCTGACCTCTCTGTTGTGCCTAGGTGGGGCTGCGACGTGTTGATCTTCCGAGGCCGGGCATGACCGAGGCAAGTGTGTCCGGCCAAAGGGGATCGAGCGTGTTGGCTTATGTGGTGCACCCCTGCAGGGAAGTTTATCTATTCGAATAGCCATGTCCCTCGGTAAAAGGACGACCCGAAGTTGTACCTTGACCTTGTGACAAGTAGAACCGTATACTTAATAAAACACACCCAGACAAGTTCCAGAGACAACCAGGTGATCGCTTTCCCACAGGGCGACGAGGGGAGGATCGCCGGGTAGGATAATGCTATGCGATGCTACTTGGAGGACTTCAATCTACTCTCTTCTACATGCTGCACGACGGAGGCTGCCAGAAGCGTAGTCTTCGATAGGACTAGCTATCCCCCTCATAATTCTGGCATTCCGCAGTTCAGTCCACCGATATCGCCTCTTTACACATATACCCATGCATATGTAGTGTAGATCCTTGCTTGCGAGTACTTTGCATGAGTATTCACGGTTGCTTTGCTCCCTCTTTTCCCCCCTTTTTCCTCTTCTTCTCGAATGCCGCAACCAGATGTTGGGGCCCAGGAGCCATACGCCACCGCCGACGACCACCCCTAGTACACCGAGGGTGCCTACTACTACGTGCAGGCCGTTGACGACGACCAGGAGTAGTTTACGAGGGTCCCAGGCAGGAGGCTCGTGCATCTTTCGATCTGTATCCCAGTTTGTGCTAGCCATCTTATGGCAACTTGTTTAACTTATGTCTGTGCTCAGATATTGTTGCTTCCGCTGACTCATTTATGCTCGAGCGCTTGTATTCGAGCCCTCGAGGGCCCTTGTTTGTAATATGATGCTTGTATGACTTTTTTTACTTTTAGAGTTGTGTTGTGATATCTTCCCGTGAGTCCCTGATCTTGATCATACACATTTGCGTGCATGATTAGTGTATGATTGAATCGGGGGCGTCACAAGTTGGTATCAGAGCCGACTGCCTGTAGAAATCCCCCAACCACACTCCTTGGCCGAAGTCGAGTCTAGTCACTACAAAACTTTTACTAACATGGTTGTGTGCCTTATGGGCCCACGTCGCCATTGGGTGGTATTAGGATCTTTTACTCCTCGTCTGTACTCTGGGATTTTGATCTCTCTTCTATTCGAGTTAAATGATTTTGCTAACTCTAACTCTAGGTTCTCGTAACTATTTCTCCCGAAGAGCCCTCATTCAGGAAGACCACCTGCTTCGTCAGAAGATTCTGAGGATATCCCTTGATATTTTCCCGAGACCCTTGTGCTCATCGCCTTTGCAATTCACTGCCATCGATATATCCCTATGGATATCTACATGCACTTGTCATTCTCATGATCATTTCTTGTCGCTCTTGTTGTTACAAGATGCCTCCAACTATGCTCCGTTGTCCCAAGAATCATTTGAATTTACTGCCTTGCAGTTTTATTTCGCATGAAAACCCTTACCGTTTTTTTCTCACATTTATCGAGGATCCGTTCTTCTCAGTTGTTCATGTGTCACACAAAATTCTTCAGAATACTTTTCGATCTTTCGAAAATCCTCTGCAGCCTGTTATTCTTGAAATTCTTGCCTGCTTGCATTATGGTTAATTCCATATGACTAGTAGTCCTTGATAACATCCCTTGTCTTAATCATTGTGAGCCTATTGATTCAATATGTGCGTACACACATAGTCATCAGGTTATCCTTTTTAAAATTATCTTTCCGACTCAGACATCATTCCGGACATGAGTTGGTTCTCGACAATTCAAACCTTTATTGATTGTCCAACTAAGTGTTTTCAACTTATCCATCCTTGATCAGAGCATCTGCTTTTGATCCTTCGTTTTGGAAACAATAATTTCTTTCTGTTTAAGCATCAGACTAATCAGGTGATTCTTGAATCTGATGCCTCTGCATTCTTTCTTCCTCTGAGTGAGTACCGGTACTCACATCAGCTCCGTTGTGGATCACCCGATCCATTGTTGGATTGTTATCCAACAGTGTCCTTCATATTCAATCACCTTGTGAGTTCTTCCCCTAATACATAGTGCCTTTGGTAAATTGTATCATCTGCTTGGCCAACCATGCTCTGCTTTCGAGCTTGTGCATTTACTTTTGAAACTTGTGGTATATGTTACTAAGATACCCGATGGTTGAAAGTATGTCTTCCCCTAATCTGTGAGAACCCAAAAGTTTTCACAAGTCATACTCTTCCGGTGTTCTACTAGATAAAATTCCAACACCACAGTTTTATCAAAGCGAGAGGTGAATGAAATGATATGCATTAAAGAAGTGGGAGTCGACCTTGAACTTTGTGTTCATGCCCATGAAAATGATGTAGACCGTCTCGGAAGCTTCTTGCAAAATGATTATCCAGCTGTATGATTCTTTCGGTATTCTTGAAATTGATTCCTCACAGTTATGTTTCCGACCATGCTGTCCTGATCTAATATATCTGATGGGAATTCATTCCAGTGCCTCGTCTATTTTTGGCAAGGTTGAAGTATCTACTATCATAGGTCAATGACCCGGTTCTACTTCTATCATGTTCTACCTTCGAGTATTACCCCCCTGGTATCTTGAAGATGTCTCGCCATTGCACCATATCTTACCAACTTTGTTGAAGTAATGTCTTTCCTTGTCGTAATCACTCTATGGGTTTTGGGTTGTTGTCACCCGAGGACACCAACTAGTGGAATTATTCCGCACTACGAATCGAATACCCCTGGTATTTTTACTAGGAAATTCTGAGCTTAATCTGGTCATTCCTAGACTATCGGCTGCATCCTAGTATTGCTACCTTTGACTGTGCTACCTCGTCCTTCTCTGGTGCACTAATTCTTCAGTGTGTGAGCACGACTTACGTCGAGCTTTCGACATCATGTAGCTTGTCTTGAAAGGCAACTTTGGTTCCGAGCTTGCATCTTATATATTGATCCTATAACTTGCCACTTCGTCATTCCCTTGCTTGTTGCCATTGTTGTTTGATTGCATCCTCTTGAAACCTCCCGACAAATGTGTCAGATCACCTTCAAAACTTTGACTTCTTCCGAGATGCCAACTGTGTTCATGATGAGAAATACCGTCCTTGCCCTTGATGATTTTTATTATCATCGACAACACCTTGAATTCCTTTCATCGCGAGCTTGTCCACATTATGAATACAACCTGCTCTCCAGCTAATGGTGTGTTCTGCCATGAATTATTACTGTCGAGAATGTTGTGGGGTTTGCTCCACCTCTTAGAAATTCTCGGTATGATGGTACTTCTCACCATCACCATTCTTCCTTGGTCCCCGTGTTGTTTTTAAGCAGGATACCAATATGCTAACGATGTTGTTTGATTTATGTACTTATAGCAACCCGCTTTGAAGTTAACGATCGACAGTTCATTCTTAGATTGTTGGTTATTGAATCGTCACTCTAACATTGATCTTGCTGCCTAAGATCATATTTCGGGCACAGCTTTCAACTAATGGTTGATGGTGTATGTTTTTCTAGAGCATACAACATTATATCATTTGAATTGACAAGTGTCATCTTCTTGTTCACATTATTGTGGAAATCCATCCGTTTGGAATTCTTGATGAATTGTCGCTGAGCCCATCAACCACCTTCTCATCCCCTCCTTGGTTTAATGATGAACTATTGCTTCAGGAACCCGCTCCCATGGTTCATTTCCCAAGAATCTTGCAATGTCATTTCGTCAATTTGTGTTGCACCTTTTCTTTTCAGACACCCTGAGTCTGAGGTATCATGACACCAATCGGATCTGAATCTCGGTCAGATATGATGGTTGGGACAACTTTCCAAGAGTTATGATGTTGGTCCTTTGATGACCCGGTAACATGATGTCATGCCTAGCAACCCCCCTGGATGGAGAACCTATCATTATAATTTCTTTTGCAAGGATAACCATTCTTCATGGAGGAAATTGTAAGACCTATTTTATAAGTTTCTCCTGATGGATCATTTGTGTATCCAAAGTCTGGCCCTAGATTGAAACACCATATCATTGCTACCTCGAAGCATGACTATGATAATCCGCTCTTCAACAAGAACATTGGAGGCGTGATGCTAAATGTTCCTTGGTCAGCTATCCAAACACCATTGTATGGGTAACATCTTGATTAATCCTTGCCTCTTATCTGAATGGTTGGGTACTTGCTCTCCTACCCCGTATGCCATGTTCTGCTTGTACATGGGAAGGATACTCCTAATAATTGTGTGTAATCACAATTTTCCTTTCCATTGTTCTGTTTAATCTAATAATCGTGTTTTCCTTTCCATTCTTTTGTTTAACCTTTCCTGAATCTGACTTAACTGAGCAGAGATAATTCCCTGCTTAGGTAGGCACCTTGTTGTACCACTCTGTCTGTAAGACCTTGTTACTATTGTTGATGACATTTCGGTAACCACCGATGGGTGATAACTTTGCGAATTGGTTCACCTTGTTCAACAAGCAGGAAAATTGCTCTCTTCGTTCCCCGTCCTTGGTATCGACATTGTTGCCGGCATAGCTGACAAGCTATTCACTAACATGCCTCCCTGTCGCCGTTGTGCAAGATGTCACCACCCTTCCTACTTTCAACCCACATAGTGGGCCCATAACCCACAGGTCCACTGGATCGAAACCCGACTCTTCTTTACAACCCGGATTCTAATATATCCTTTGCACCTGGCTTCGTATGTGATTCACGAGCTAAATTCTATACCATTATTCATCCTGGAATCAAACACCATGTTATTCTCGTTGTTCAAACCCCCATTCCAGCTTCTGTCAAGTCATTGAATGATTGCCTACCCGTTTGAAACTTTGGTACCATCGTATATTGCACTCAACGAATTCACTGAAATACAACTCATGGGGTACATTGTGTATTTCCCATTGAGTTCACCGTCAGATGCCCAGCCTTGTGGAGATGCGTTCTTCTGGAGTTTTTCCCCTTGGTCGCGTTAGTAGGACGATGGAGATCCCGAAGAAAGGACGACGACTTGATCATGGTGACATGAAGCACAGAAATGAAGACATCAACGAAAAGGGGATCAACCTCTTAGAAAGGGCAGCCAAGACCGAGAAGACTCGTTAGGTTTTTCACTACCAGCACCTTCCCCCCCCCCCCTTACTCCACTACTTAAATCTCGGGACAAGATTTCTTGTAGTGGAGGAGAATTGTGACGCCCGAATAACTAAGCTACAGTAACCCACTCCTAATGATGCCACGTCACCTCGGTTACTCTTGTTAATCTCCCGAGGATTCAATCACGTTCGAATTCAAATTTTAAAACAAAAACAAACAACAAAAGTTTTCAAACAATAAAACTAAAATGTTCGGGTTGTGCAAAATATTGCATAGATAATTATGGTGAAGGAACCACAGTATTATAAAATGTCTAAAAACTGTGAGATGAATAAAACAGTGGCAAAAACTATTATTTAAAAACTTTAAATATTAAATAATTACAAAACTATTTTATTTTGGTTAGCAAATTTATGAGGAAGTGGCATAATTGGTAACATCAATTTAGGTGCCACTTTGGTATTTTGTTATCACTAGAGTAAATAGCAACTAAAATTAATAGAATAAATACAGGGTAAAATAAAACAAAATGAATAGAGGCAGACCCCCCCCCCCCGGCCAACTGGGTCCCGACTCCAGGCAGCCGACCCACCCCGTAAAC
>NC_041387.1:280324643-280346700 GCF_002162155.2 Triticum dicoccoides | reverse complement strand
CCCCTGGATCTAGATCAGCGACGCAGCGCCCCGACCCCATCGCCGCTCGTCCTCGACCGCGTCCGAGGCCACCACACCACCTGACGCCGTCCGTCGCCGCCCGGAGCCACTAGGACGGCCTGCCTCCTTGTCGAAATGTCGTCGCCGACCTCCTCCCCACGACCCGCTGCCATAGTCCCAACGCCCCACGGTGAGGCCCACGATCTCCTCTCTCCCTCGCCCCGTCCTCGCCCGTGACCGCCCTCGTCGTGCAGCGCCGCACTCGTCGCCCATCCCCACTGATGTTGTCGGGTCGTGCTGTTGTGCATGCCCTCGCGCCCTGGGCTGTGCCCAGGCCGCGCCCTGTGACTCCGCTCGCCTCCCGCTCCGTCCCGCCTCTCCCGCTGCAGCCGTGCTGCTTCTTCCCGTCGGCCAACGCAGGCGCTGCCCGCGACGGCCGCGCCCCCCGCTTCCTCCTGCGGCACTCGCCCATGACTCCCCTGCCGCTGCTCTGCACAACCGCCTCACCGGCGCCGTGGCCATCGGCCTCCCCCTGCTCCGACGCCCTATCAGGTCCGCCCGCCCCTGGGCGTGCACCCGAACGAACGGGTGCTGGGCGCCCGTTGCGCCCGTGCCTGCTAAGGCCCCTCTGGGCCACTGCCAAATGGGGCCCACTGCCCAGAACTTAAAAAAGGAACTAAAAAATATAATAATTAAAATAACTAATTAATTAATTAATTAATTAACTTAATTAATCCTATTTAGATTAAACTAATCACCTAATTAAACTAATCAATTCTGTTTAACTAAACTCAGTCAATGACAGTGGGACCCACGGGTTAGTTTGACCAGTCAACGGTTAGATTTGACCTGCTGACGTCATGGTGATGTCATGCGGACATCACCTTTCACTATTTTGGATAATTTTCGATTTGAATAATTAAATAAATTTCATAAATGCCTAAAACTTTGATAAATCATAGAAAATAATCCGTAACTCGGATGGAAAAACTTTGTACATGAAAGTTCCTCAGAACGACGAGACAAATCCGGATACACAGCCCGTTCATCTGCCACGCATCCCTAGCATAGTGAACCTCCAAAATTTCACCTTCGGTCCGTTTGTCCGAAAACACAAAACACTGGGAATACTTTCCCGGATGTTTTCCCCCTTCGCCGGTACCACCTATGAAAGGATCGATATGGTTGACTAGAGGGAGGAGTGAATAGGCAACTAACATTTTTTAAGCTTTTCTTTAACAATTTAAATCTTGCAACAAAATAGGTTGTCTAGATATGCAACTACGTGGACAACCTATATGATGCAATGACAACTAGCACACAGACAAGCAATAGATACAACACAAGTAAGCTTGCAAAAGTAAAGGCACGAAATAACCAAGAGTGGAGCCGGTGAAGACGAGGATGTGTTACCGGAGTTCCTTCCTTTTAAGGGGAAGTACGTCTCCGTTAGAGCGGTGCGGAGGCACAATGCTCCCCAAGAAGCCACTAGGGCCACCGTAATCTCCTCACGCCCTCACACAATGCGAGATGCCGTGATTCCACTATTGGTTCCCTTGAAGGCGGCGACCGAACCTTTACAAACAAGGATGGGGCAATCTCCACAACACTTGGAAGCTCCCAACAACACCACGAAGCTTCACCACAATGGAGTATGGCTTCGAGGTGACCGCAACCGTCTAGGGTGCTCAAACACCCAAGAGTAACAAGATCCGCTAGGGATTAGTGGGGGAATCGAATATCTCTTGGTGGAAGTGTAGATCGGGCCCTTGTCACCCAATCCCGAGCAAATCAACAAGTTTGATTGGCTAGGGAGAGAGATCGGGCCAAAATGGAGCTTGGAGCAACAATGGAGCTTGGAGGTGGAAGAGATGGTCAACTAGAGGTAGGAGACGCCCCTTATATAGTCATGGAAAAGATCCAACCGTTATCCACATGTTCAGCCTGCGACAAGCGGTACTACCGCTCCAGGGGCGCGGTACTACTGCAAGGCCACGCGGTACTACCGTGGAGGTCCACGGTACTTCCGCGGCAGCAGCAGAGGCCGGGACTTGCCTGACTTGGGTGCAGTACTACCGCTTGCGCGGTACTACCGCTCCCCCTTGCGGTACTACCGCAAGGCAGGAAAGTCACTGCCTACGAAGAGCGCGGATGAAATAAATTACGTTCGTGCCTACTTCCGCTGAAAATGAAACAGTGCAAAAATCTGACGCGGTACTACCGCGCACTAGGCGCGGTACTACCGTGGAGTCGCGGATGTAAAAAATTTACATCCGCTCCTACTACCGTGACGGAGCGGTACTAGTTATGAGGGCCATAGTACTACGACTCCGAGGGAGCGGTACTACCGTGGCCTCCCACGGTACTACCGCACAGGACGTGCGGTACTACCGTGGCCTCCCGCGGTACTACCGCACAGGACGTGTGGTACTACCGTGGGGGCGCGGATGTAAAAATTTACATTCGCCCTACTACCGTACCAGAGCGGCACTAGGCCTGGGAGCCACGGTACTAAGGCTCCAGAGGAGCGGTACTACCGTGACCCCCAGCGGTACTACCGCAGGTGCTTGCGGTACTACCGCTCCTTAGAGCAGTACTACCGCAAGAACAGCAATAGCCGTCAGATTAGGCACAACTAGGATAACGGAGAGATGCTCCAAAGGCAAAGGAAAGGAAGGACATGTGTATGTGTTGATTCCACCCGAACCTTTCCGACGCGGACCCTCTCTTAATAGTACGGCTCTCCTACGACTCAAATCCACCAAAGAGAAATGTAGAACAACACCGTCTTCAATAGTCTTCGAGGGGCACCAAATCGTCTCGTGCCTAGAGATGAAGCGTATGAGAAACTAAAGGCACACGATTAGTCCACAAAAGCATTGTCATCAATCACCAAAACACTTAAGGGATAAATATGCTCTTACAATCTCCCCCTTTTTGGTGGATTGATGACAATACGGGATTTGCACATAGATGAGATAATATAGGGCACAGGCAAACCCCTCCTCTCTAGAATATAGACGGGCTCCCCCTAGATGTGTGCAATCTAGATAGATGCTTTGGACTGCATCGCACACAACCTAGGATCAACACTCCCCCTATATTATAGAGACAAGGCATGATAACTAACAACTAAGCAGAGCATATCACAACGGTAGCACAATATATCACAAGCTTGCTAAGATAGATAGAGTGCATATGTATTACACCATATGAAGTAAAGCAACCCAAAGCAACTGAAACAAGGTTCAAAGAGAAAGCAGCAAACGCACCGAACGATGACACAAGACTCGCAAATCCCTACACTCTCTCCCCCTTTGGCATCGAGACGCCAAAAAGGCAGAGAGGACACCTACACACATGGGGTGGCTCAAGCAGGGAACTCATCCCAGCCCTCTCCATCGGACTCCTCGGCAGCAGGGGTGGTCTCCTCGACGTCCTCCTCAGAATCAGTCCACCTGTAGCCTTGCTTCTCCATCCACTCAGCCTCTGGAGTGATGCGATCCTCAGAACCGCCACACACATCCTCACCATAGAGCTGCAAGATCTTCTTGTCCCGGTGACGACTCTACTTGGAAGCCACGTGAGTCTTGTACTGGCCCTTGGCTTGCATGCAGAAAAGAGTCTTCATCTTGTCCTTCAGCTTTTTGGCCCACGAGGGCATAGAGGAACTATGGGAAGGCCTGGCAGCACGATCCTCAGCAACATCTTCTGCGCCAACATCCTCCTCATCAACAGCAGCCCTAGCAGCAGACGCCTCAGCGCGAGTAGTAGTGTTGGCCCAGTTGGAATTGACATGGAGACAGATGGGATCATGGCGAATCCAGTTTGGCGCAAGGAACTCCTCACCAGGGAACATCTTCTCCCAAGTCTTCGATATCAGCAGAAACAAATAAGGACCATAGATAGGCACTTTGCGGTTGAACACCGCAAACCGAAGCTCACACCACATGATGCGTGAGACATCAAGTGGCTGAGTCTGAGACAACCGAGCCTCCTCGCAAATGAGCATCATGTCCACCATATAGGCATGAACCTTGTCCTTGTCACCAATTCGAGGGAACAAGGAGTTGCGGAAGATGCGATACATGATATCCAGAAAAGAGTTGAGCACAAACCCCGTCTTGCCATTGGCAAGTGCCTTCTCAACATAGTGTGGCTGAAGCTTGTCCTTGTTAGCAGACTCAGGATTATCATGGGGGTGAACACCCACGGGAGTGTTGAGCCCGTCATTAGGAACGTGGAGCAGGTCCATGAACTCCTTCCAAGTAGCAGTCATCATACAGCCATTGGTCATCCAGGTCATCCTCCACTCCTCATTATGGTGAAAGTATACTGAGGCAAAGAACTGACAGATGAGCTCAGGGTCATAGTCAAGGTGAAAAGAGATCACATGCTCAATACCAAACTGCTCCACCAGGTCCAGAGCTTCTCCAAAGTACGCATGATGCTGGTCCTTCCTCATGTGATGCATTTCTATCCATTTTACATCCACATAGGTATTCTGCTTGTTCTTGATGACATCCAGATAAATGAGAGTTTGTTGCTTGTTCCAAAACAGCTCACAACCTCTGACAGTGGCATGAGGGTTCACATACGGGTTGAGCTTCCTGAGATGGACAAACTCAGATTGGGGTATCTCGTCCATGCCCTTAGCGGGTTCCTTATGCTTGCTAGCTGATGACTTGACATGGCGCTTGGGGGCAGAGGAGCCCTCTGGTGCTTCACCTGGATTGCGTAGGCACTTGGAGCCCGTGTCACGACAAGGGTTGGAACAGCGAGAGCCACCACCTGAGACACACACGCAAAACACGCACGAAACGCAAAAGGATCAATGCAAAGACCAAGGAAAAGCACAAGAAACACATAGGAAGTATACGTGAAAGTTGCCATGACATAGATGTAAGCCACGGTAGGACTGCCAGATCCTGCGGTACTAAAATTTTAGTACCGCTCCAGGTCACGGTAGTACCGTACGAGGCGCGGTAGTACCGTGACTGGAGCGGTAGTAAATTTTTAGTGCCGCAGGGAGAGCGGTAGTACCGCGCCAGAGGGTGGTAGTACCGGACAAGCGGTAGTACCACTCCAGATGGGCGGTAGTACCGCACCGCGTCAGATCCAAACGACGGTTCGAATCTGAAAAGAACCGCGAAACCATGGCAGTGCTACGGCGATCACATCTAGCACACGACAAAGGACAAGTATAATTCCTACGCAATACTACGCTCCTTCATCCTACTCTTGCTAAGATTAGGCCTAAGAATCTCACGAACACACAAGTCTCCCCCAAAAACTAGAGACAACGAACACAACAAAAACGATAAGAAGTTGGGGAAAACCTTGGTCCATAGCAAGAGCACGTGGTGGGGAACGATCCCACCGGTCGGAATCACGGGAGGGCAGCCGGAGGCGGAGATCCGGCGACGGACGCCAGTTCCGTTCTTGAGCGAGGGAGAGAGAGAGAGACGAGATGGGGAACTGGCAAATGGGTATGGGGGAGTTAGAACTCCCCCTGCCCGTCCTTATCCCCACGCGTCTGAGCCGTCGCGGTAGTACCGAACGTCATTGCGGTAGTACCGCTTGGGCGGAAGTACCGCACCGAAGCGGTAGTACCACTCTCCCAGGCGGCAGTAAAAAATTACTGCCGCGTGGGGGCGGTAGTACCGTGCTCCCCTAACGTGGTAGTACCGCAGCTGGCTGCGGTAGTACCGTGAGCTCAAGAAAATGCATGTTTCGACACACGAAAAGAGGTCTTTGCAAAGAAACTTTTTGCACAAATGACACCACAAGAACACGAACAACCCAAAGGCAGAAAGACAACAAGAAGCAACCGCGCAACCCAACCTCTCAAAAGAGAGGGCGGTGGCCGGAGCCACCTATGTTTGAGTTAGTTGGTATGGCACCGTGAAGAATTATCCTTGGGCCCATGACCAAAACTCGTCTTTGAAGCACAAGTACCATCAAAAATGGCTAATGTGAAAGAGTTGATCGATTTATGCATAATGGGGGGAGGGAGAGTTCATTGAGAGAACAACACTCCCCCTATGTCCATGCCTACATCTAAACTAGACAACAGGTTGAGTGTGGTGGGGGGTGCAAGGGTTCAAGTAACATTGCTCGAATCAATGATATTTAGCTCATGCCTTAACTCGCGAAATCTTGCTTCATCCAAGGGCTTCGTGAAAATATCTGCAAGGTTATCATGAGTGTTGACATACTTGAGCTCGATCTCCCCTCGCCGAATGTGATCCCGGATGAAGTGATACCGAATCTCAATATGCTTCGTCTTGAAATGTTGCACCGGGTTGAGATAAATCTTGATGGCACTTTCATTGTCACACCAAAGAGGCACTTTGTCACAAAGGACACCGTACTCCTTTAAAGTTTGCCTCATCCATAAGAGTTGTGCACAACAACTACCGGCCGCCACATATTCCGCTTCGGTGGATGAGAGAGAGACACAACGTTGCTTCTTGGAAGACCAACTTACCAAAGAGCAACCAAGAAATTGGCACCCTCCGGAAGTGGACTTCCTATCCACCTTGTCTCCTGCCCAATCAGAATCCGTGAATCCTTCAAGCTTGAAGTTAGCTCCTCTTGGGTACCATAGGCCAAAGTTTGGGGTATGAGCCAAATATCGAAAGATTCGCTTGACCGCCACAAAGTGGCTTTCCTTTGGTGCGGCTTGGAACCGTGCACACATTCCCACACTCAACATGATATCTGGTCTAGATGCACAAAGGTAAAGCAAGGAACCAATCATAGAGCGATATACCTTTTGATCCACCGCTTTACCATTGGGATCAATGTCAAGTTGGCACTTGGTGGGCATCGGAGTAGAGGCCGGCTTGACATCACTTAGCTTGAATATCTTAAGCATGTCTTGAGTGTATTTGGCTTGGTTGATGAAGGTACCTTCTCTTCTTTGTTTGATATCAAAACCAAGGAAGAACTTCAACTCTCCCATCAAAGACATCTTGAACTTAGAGGTCATGAGAGCGGCAAATTCTTCATTGAAAGCATTGTTAGGGGAACCAAAGATAATGTCATTAACATATAGTTGGCACACAAACAACTCCCCTTTAACCTTCTTAGTAAAAAGAGTGGGATCGATTTGCCCTAGTTCAAATCCACAATCTTGTAACAACTCGGTAAGGTGGTCATACCACGCACGTGGGGCTTGTTTAAGGCCATAGAGTGCCTTATCGAGTTGATACACATGATCCGGAAAGTAGGGATCCTCGAACCCGGGGGGTTGCTTGACATAAACCAACTCATTAATAGGACCATTAAGAAAAGAACTTTTCACATCCATTTGTTGTAACTTAAAGTTGTGATGGGAAGCATAAGCAATCAACAAATGAATGGATTCAAGGCGAGCAACTGGAGCAAAGGTTTCACCGTAGTCGATACCCTCGACTTGGGAGTAGCCTTGTGCTACCAATCTTGCCTTGTTGCGAATGATGTTCCCATGAGCATCTTACTTGTTCTTGAAGATCCACTTGGTTCCAATGACGTTATGGTTCCCCGAAGGCCTTGGCACCAACCTCCACACCTTGTTGTACTCGAAGTTGTTGAGTTCTTCATGCATGGCATTGAGCCAATCCGAGTCTTCGAGCGCCTCATAGACCTTTTGGGGTTCAACACAAGAGACAAACGCGTGATGTTCAGAATAGTTTGCTAATTGTCTACGAGTGCTTACCCCCTTCCTTAGGCTTCCAACCACATTCTCCATGAGAAGGCCTTTAGTGGTGAGCTTGGAAGCAATCTTCGCGGCCCGATGCTCTAATTCCTCCTCGGATGTGGAAGTAGGAGGGTTAACTTGATCATCTTGAGCGCCGTCTTGAGCTTGTTCTTGATCTTGAGCTTGCTCATGATCTTGAACTTGCTCGAGGGGGAGAACTTGACCTTGGGCATCATTTGGAGGTTCACCATCATCTTGAGATTGATCTTGCCCTTGGTCCTGTTCCCAAGGTTAAGGGCCTACACTTTGTTCTTCGGAAGCGTGTGGGTCTTGAGTAGGTGAAGGCTCCACTTGAGTGGAGCATTGCCCTTCTCCTTCGGCCACAAGGGGTTACTCAATGGGTAGAATATGACCAATACCCATTCTTCTTATGGCTTGGGGAGGAATTTCATCACCTACATCACAAGTACCACTTTGCTCCACTTGGGAGCCGTTATTTTCGTCAAACTCCATGTTACACGTCTCCTCAATGAGTCCGGTGGACTTGTTGAGAACACGGTAAGCATGAGAGTTTGTAGCATAACTAACAAATATGCCCTCATAAGCTCTAGCCTCAAATTTAGACAAACGAACACCTTTCTTGGGAATGAAACACTTACACCCGAACACCCGGAAGTACTTGAGATTGGGCTTGTTTCCGGTGAGTATCTCATAAGGAGTCTTGTTCAAGCCTTTGCGGAGATAGAGCCGATTGGATGCATGACATGCGGTGTTGATGGCTTCGGCCCAAAAGTTGTATGGAGACTTGAACTCCGCAACACCATTTTGTTGAGGGGTATATGGTGCAAAATATTGATGCTTGATCCCCTCATCACTAAGAAACTCATCCAAGGTGTAGTTCTTGAACTCGGTGCCGTTGTCACTTCTTATTGTCAAGATCTTTGCATTATGTTGACGTTGAGCTTCATTTGCAAAGTCGATGATGGTTTGTTGAGTCTCACTCTTCCTCTTGAAGAAGTATACCCAAGTGTATCTTGAATAATCATCCACAATCACCAAGCAATACTTTCTACCCCCAAGACTATCAAAGGATGGAGGCCCAAAGAGGTCTATGTGCAGGCCAAGGGTCTCTTCGAGTAGATGATAGTCGTGGGAGGGTGAGCCATCTCATGAAGCTTTCCTTCGATACAAGCACTGCAAGCACGATCTTTGGCAAAACTAACATTTGTTAGTCCACGGACATGGTCCCCCTTGAGAAGACTTTGCAAAGATCTCATATTGACATGGGCTAAACGGCGATGCCAAAGCCATCCCACATCAACTTTAGCCATTAGGCATGTCGCGGTCTTAGTGGGTTGCTCCGAAAAGTTAATCACATAGAGACCGTTCTTGACATGCCCAACAAAGGCTACTTTAAGAGTCTTTCTCCACAAGAGGGCCACGGTATCAATGTCAAAGAAGGTGGCAAAGCCCATAAGTGCAAGTTGACGAACGGAAAGTAAATTGAACGCAAGGGACTTAACAAGCATGACTTTCTCGATCGTTAGATCATGATAAATGTGAGGCATCACCCCACTCGACATTGGTGGGCATAGATGGGATCTTTTGCACGTCCACCACCAAGTCCTTGCTCCCGGTCATATGATTTGTTGCTCCACTGTCGAGCAACCATGATCCCCCACCAGAAGCAAACACCTACAAGAGATCAATGCTTGGTTTTAGGTACCCATTTAGTAATGGGTCATTTGATGTTAGTAACAAGGGTCTTAGGCACCCAAATAGACCATTCAATGTACTCATAAGAAGAACCAAAAAATTTAGCATAAACATGCCCATCACTAGCACGGCACAACACATAAGATGGGTTAAAGTCGCCTGCTTTGTTGGGAGAGTTGGCTTTGTGCTCTTTGGAATCACCACTCTTCGCATTGTTCTTCTTCTCCTTAGGAGCACCCTCTCCCTCCTTCACAAAGGTTTGCTTGAGCGGGGGAGGTCGTTTGGTCTTGTTATTCTTCTCCTTGTTCTTCTTTTTGTTCTTGGACTTGGGTGAGAACCCAACTCCCTCCTTGCCCACAATTTCCTTTTGATTGCTCAAAAGGTCATTTAGGTTCTTCTCGCCTTGTATGCATGGCACAAGACCTTTCTCGAGTTGTTCCTTCAACTTGGCATTCTCCTCCACAAGATGCACATGCTCACAACATGGGTTAGTAGCATTGCATTATCAGTTAAGACCATGTGAGGAAATGTGGCCTTTTCCTTGGTTAGCTTAACTTGGAGTTGAGCATGAGACTCCTTGAGGATTGCATGAGCACCTTTCAAGACCTTATGGGCCTTGTCAAGTACATCAAATTCCTCCTTGAGTCTAGCATGATCAACCCCAAGTTTAGCCTTCTCGGAAGTTAGAACATGAGACACAACAAGAGCATGATCAAGATCTTTCTTTAATTCGGCATGGTCATCGTTGTGTGACTCCTCAAGAGCCAAACGATGCCCACGCCCTTCCTCAAGAGCATTAGAGAGATCCGATATCTCATCGGCATAGTCACGACTATGACCTTCCATCTTAGAGATGGTTTCTTCGTGAGCCTCGATCATGTCATTGGCTTCACCAAGTTGTTCCAAGAGAGCAACGAAGTGCTTCTTGGATTTGCCCTTGAGCTTACTCATGAAGGACTCAAATTCATTTACCTCCTCATTAGACCCCTTACCATCATCAAAGCCATTCGTTGAAGGAGGATTAGGAATAATGGTGGTTTTGATGTTGGGGGTTACCTTGTTGGTGGCTTTAGCCATGAGGCACTTGGCGGTGATGTTCTCGTTGGGTGAATCAAAGAGAGACACCCGTGGAGTTGTGGCAATGGCAACGGATGCCATAGCCGTTGCTTCACTATCTTCATCATCATCGTCATCCTCACGGTATTCTTCTTGAACTACCAACCCGCATGTAGGAGTCTTCTTGGTGAAGTTGTTCTTGTTTGGGAAGGACTTGGCTTTGTCTTTTTGGATGAACTTGCCACCATTGTCTTCCCGCCTCGCGTAAGGACAATCCGCAATGAAATGACTAACATTTCCACAGTTGAAACAAGTTCTAACTCGTTGCTTGCCCTTGAGGCCACTTGAGTTGTTCTTGTTGAAGTTGGGTCTTGTATTCTTCTTACTCCAAAATTGTCTTGAGGCAAGAGCCATGTGCTCATGATAATCATACTTTGTGTCTTCGGGGTTGCTCTCCTCATCTTCCTCTTCTTCTTCTTCTTCCACACTGACCTTGGCCTTCAAGGCAAGGTTGGGCTTCATTGCCCTTTGAGAGCGGAGCACCGCATTGTCGGCGGTCTTGTCCAAGATGCTCATTGCAATGAACTCATCCAACACTTCACTTCAGGTCATGGAGTGGAAGTCCGGTCTTTGACGAATGATGGAGGACATGGCCTTGTTGTAGGGCATCATGGCCTTGAGGAACTTACGCTTGATCCAATTGTCATCTGTGTCCTTGCTCCCATGATCTCGGAGTGCGACCGCGAGTTTGGTCACTCTTCGAAAGAGCTCACGAGGTTCTTCATCTTCTTTCATTGCAAACTCATCGGCTTCATCTTGCACCACTTCATAGTTGGAGCGTTGAATGCTAGCACTTCCTCGATAGAGAGACACAACACATTTCCATGCGTCTTTAGCCATGGCATGAGGACGAAGATGAGGGAGATCTTCGGGAAGGATTGCATCTTGTATGATGAAGAGAGCACTCTCATTGAATTGATTATCCACGGCTTCTCGAGGGGTGAAATTGCTTGGGTCATGTGGATAGAAACCTTCTTCTATAATTCTCCAAAGATTAGTATTCACATGTTTTAAATGACGCTTGAAACGATAAACCCAAGCATCAAAATCCTCATTTTTCACAATCTTAGGTGGGGGACCGGCATGATTTAAATGAGTAGTAAGAATCGGTCCACCATAAGTAGGAGGTTCCACATGGGCATAGATGCCGGAGCCATTTCTACCACTAGTAGAAGGACCTTTTTCACTATTAGCTTCCCCCTTGTCGGAGGTGGCATCCGTCACCTTGTTAGTGGGATCACCCACTTTCAACGGCGAGGTGGATAGTTTAAGTCCTTCTCGGAATTCAGAAAACATGCTTTTAACCTCGGCGGTCATGGAGGTTTTCAATGTGTCTAAAGCCACATTGAATTCCTCACGTGAGACCGAGGTTCCCCCATCGGCCGTAGACGAGATAGGATTCACACCGGAGTGCTCCTCTGCACTGTCGTTGGTGCCAACCATACTCTTCGGACGGCAAAGTCCTTAATAAAGAGACGAGGCTCTGATACCAATTGAAAGGATCGATATGGTTGACTAGAGGGGGGGTGAATAGGCAACTAACAATTTTTAATCTTTTCTTTAACAATTTAAATCTTGCAACAAAATAGGTTGTCTAGATATGCAACTACGTGGACAACCTATATGATGCAATGACAACTAGCACACAGGCAAGCAATAGATACAACACAAGTAAGCTTGCAAAAGTAAAGGCACGAAATAACCAAGAGTGGAGCCGGTGAAGACGAGGATGTGTTACCGGAGTTCCTTCCTTTTAAGGGGAAGTACGTCTCTGTTAGAGCAGTGTGGAGGCACAATGCTCCCCAAGAAGCCACTAGGGCCACCGTAATCTCCTCACGCCCTCACACAATGCGAGATGTCGTGATTCCACTATTGGTGCCCTTGAAGGCGGCGACCGAACCTTTACAAACAAGGATGGGGCAATCTCCACAACACTTGGAGGCTCCCAACAACACCACGAAGCTTCACCACAATGGAGTATGGCTTCGAGGTGACCTCAACCGTCTAGGGTGCTCAAACACCCAAGAGTAACAAGATCCGGTAGGGATTAGTGGGGGAATCGAATATCTCTTGGTGGAAGTGTAGATCGGGCCCTTGTCACCCAATCCCGAGCAAATCAACAAGTTTGATTGGCTAGGGAGAGAGATCGGGCCAAAATGGAGCTTGGAGCAACAATGGAGCTTGGAGGTGGAAGAGATGGTCAACTAGAGGTAGGAGACGCCCCTTATATAGTCATGGAAAAGATCCAACCGTTATCCACATGTTCAGCCTCCGACAAGCGGTACTACCGCTCCAGGGGTGCGGTACTACCGCAAGGCCACGTGGTACTACCGTGGAGGTCCACGGTACTTCTGCGGCAGCAGCAGAGGCCGGGACTTGCCTGACTTGGGTGCAGTACTATCGCTTGTGCGGTACTACCGCTCCCCCTTGCGGTACTACCGCAAGGCAGGAAAGTCACTGCCTACGAAGAGCGCGGATGAAATAAATTACATCCGTGCCTACTTCCGTTGAAAATGAAACAGTGCAAAAATCCGACGCGGTACTACCGCGCACTAGGTGCGGTACTACCGTGGAGTCGCGGATGTAAAAAATTACATCCGCTCCTACTACCGTGACGCAGCGGTACTAGTTATGAGGGCCACGGTACTACGACTCCGAGGGAGCGGTACTACCGTGGCCTCCCGCGGTACTACCGCGCAGGACGTGCGGTACTACCATGGGGGCGCGGATGTAAAAAATTACATCCGCCCCTACTACCATACCGGAGCGGCACTAGGCCTGGGAGCCATGGTACTAAGGCTCCAGAGGAGCGGTACTACCGTGACCCCCAGCGGTACTACCGCAGTCGCTTGCGGTACTACCGCTCCTTAGGGCAGTACTACCGCAAGAACAGCAGTAGCCGTCAGATTAGGCACAACTAGGATAACGGAGAGATGCTCCAAAGGCAAAGGAAAGGAAGGACATGTGTACGTGTTGATTCCACCCGAACCTTTCCGACGCGGACCCCCTCTTAATAGTACGGCTCTCCTACGACTCAAACCCACCAAAAAGAAACGTACAACAACGCCGTCTTCAATAGTCTTCGTTGGGAACCGAATTGTCTCGTGCCTAGAGATGAAGCATCTGAGAAATTGAAGGCACATGATTAGTCTGCAAAAGCATTGTCATCAATCACCAATACACTTAAGGGATAAATATGCTCTTACAACCTATCCCTGCGTTAGATCACCCCTGGCACCGCAAATTGCCTTGTTATATTTTGTGATGCTTTGTTTGCTCCGTATTTACTATTCCTTTCCCCCTCTTCTTCTCCGGTAGACCCCGAGACCGGTGTTGATGCGATTGAGTATGACTATGTCACTGACGACCCCTCCTTCTTGCCAGAGCAACCAGGCAAGGCCCCCCCTTCATCACCAGATATCGCCTATTCTTCTCTCTACTGCTTGCATTAGAATAGTGTAGCATGTTACTGTTCGGTTAATCCTATTATGTTGCATAGCCTATCATTGTTGCTACAGTTGTTGATACCTTACCTGCAATCCTAAATGCTTAGTATAGGATGCTAGTTTATCATCTTTGGCCCTACATTCTTGTCAGTTTTCCTTGCTATACGATCGGGCCGTGATCACTCGGGAGGTGATCACGGGTATATACTATACATATATACATACTATACAGATGGTGACTAAGTCGGGTTGGCTCGTTGAGTGCCCGCAAGTGATTCGGATATGGGGGCTGGAAGGACAGGTGGCTCCATCCCAGTAGAGGTGGGCCTGGGTTCCCGACGGCCCCCGAGTGCTTCTTTGTGGCTGAGCGACAGGGCTGGTAGTGACCACCTAGGAGACAGGTGGGCCTGGCCTTGGTCGACGTCCGCGGTTACTTCAAAATAACACGCTTAACGAGATCTTGGTATTTGATCTGAGTCTGGCCACTAGCCTATACGCACTAACCAACTACACTGGAACAGTTATGGGCACTCGACGTCATGGTATCAGCCGAAGCCTTCTTGACATCAGCGACTGAGTGGCGCGCGCCGGGTTAGGCCGCGTAATGCAACTTCCTTTGTAATGGAGGTTGTTAGGTCTGCTCACCGGCCACGTACGAAACATGCAGGTGTGCAATGGGCGATGGGCCCAGACCCCTGCGCGCATAGGATTTAGACCGGCATGCTGACCTCTCTGTTGTGCCTAGGTGGGGCTGCGACGTGTTGATCTTCTGAGGTCGGGCATGACCAAGGAAAGTGTGTCCGGCCAAAGGGGATCGAGCGTGTTGGGTTATGTGGTGCACCCCTGCAGGGAGGTTTATCTATTCGAATAGCCGTGTCCCTCGGTAAAAGGACGACCCGAAGTTGTACCTTGACCTAATCACAACTAGAAACGGATACTTAATAAAACACACCCAGACAAGTTCCAGAAACAACCCGGTGATCACTTTCCCACAGGGTGACGAGGGGAGGATCGTCGGCTAGGATTATGCTATGCGATGCTACTTGGAGGACTTCAATCTACTCTCTTCTACATGCTGCAAGATGGAGGCTGCCAGAAGCGTAGTCTTCGATAGGACTAGCTATCCCCCTCTTAATTCTGGCATTCTGCAGTTCAGTCCATCGATATCGCCTCTTTACACATATAGCCATGCATATGTAGTGTAGATCCTTTCTTGCGAGTACTTTGGATGAGTACTCACGGTTGCTTTGCTCCCTCTTTTCCCCCCTTTTTCCTCTTCTTATCGGATGCCGCGACTAGATGTTGGAGCCCAGGAGCCAGACGCCACCGTGGACGATGATCCCTAGTACGCCGAGGGTGCCTACTACTACATGCAAGCTGCTGATGACGACCAGGAGTAGTTTAGGAGGGTCCCATGCAGGAGGCCCGCGCCTCTTTCGATCTGTATCCCAGTTTGTGCTAGCCATCTTATGGCAACTTGTTTAACTTATGTCTGTACTCAAATATTGTTGCTTCCGCTGACTCGTTTATGTTCCAGCACTTGTATTCGAGCCCTCGAGGCCCCTGGCTTGTAATATGATGCTTGTACGACTTATTTTACTTTCAGAGTTGTGTTGTGATATCTTCCCGTGAGTCCATGATCTTGATCGTACACATTTGCGTGCATGGTTAGTGTACAATTGAATCGGGGGCGTCACATCGGGTCCTGTTTTGGATCCGATAACCCGTTAAAAACCCCGACCAATGGGGATTTTCCATGTGTAAAATCATCATTGGCTGGAGAAAACATGGGTCGGCTCACCGTTGGGACACATGTCATCCACTCATTGGACCGAAGGCGCCTATGATACACCGACACATGGCACGGCCCAATAGAGGCCCATTCCTGTGAAAGGCCGGACCGTTTGACTTGGTCAAAAGGTGGCGGGCCGGCCCATGGAAAGTATACTAATGGCATGTTCGCATGTAGCCCATTTACAACCCGCTAACCCAGGGCCCGTTACAACCTATCCGAATTAGGCCCAGTAGCGTCATCTGGGCTGTCCAATATGATTCCAGCCCATTTTAACTTCCAGCCCATGTATGTCCCATGACGTCTTTCAGCCCATACGAGGCCCTTTGTAACTCTTGGCCCATTAACGGCCCGTGGTGAAACTAGCCCGTAATGAACAGTGTATCACTTTATACCCATTAACAGCCCATTATTCCATTGGCCGTTTCTAGCCCATGTTATCTTTCGACCTTCTCAAGGCCCATTTATTCTTGGGCTCATTTCCAACATTCGGTTACTTATGGGCAGTTACTGTAATTTTCTGCTTGTGGGCCAAATTCAGCCTGTGGTTATAGTCGGCCCATTTGTGGCCCGTTAATACATTAGGCCGTTTTCATAGCGTTATCCAATTGGCCGATTAACGATGGCCCGTTATGGTCGGTGCATGAACGGACGATTCCAACTCTAGCCTGTTTATGGCCATAATGCGTTCTATTATTGGCCCATGTTTGGCCAATCGATCATACGGCCCGTAGAAGGCCCATTGATGATACGGCCTGTAGAAGGCCCATTGATGATATGGCCCGTAGAAGGCCCATTGTGTCTACGGCCCGTAGAAGGCCCATTGTTTCTACGCCCCGTAGAAGGCCCATTGTTTCTATGGCCTGTAGAAGGCCCATTGTTTCTACCGCCCTTAGGAGGCCTAGTGTCACTAAGTAAATATGTAGCCCATGGTTATTGTGGCCTAGTTTTAAAAAATAGGTTATTGCGGCCACTAGCAAACCGCGGAAAAATAACTGCTCTGACTACAAGCAAACAAATAAACAAGACAACAAGGAAATAAATAAGCAAGCAACTTACGCTAGGCTATCACGGCTATTACACATATTACATCCACTGGGCATCAAAGTTCGCCACCAATGCAAATATAGGGAAGAAAGCAGCATATCATATACACTGGTTGTCAAAGTTGGCGACCAATGCAAATAAACGCCAAAGCAAAACAAGTCCGGAACTGAAACCACTGCAGAAGATGTTAAGAAACAATATCCTGGGTACCCATAATGCTGGCAAGATGCTTAGCAAGCTTATTAACTTTCCCTTGTTTAGCGCTTAAATCCTCCAGCGCTTGTTGTTGCACCAGAAAGTATGCATCTGAATTCTGCAGGGACTTCCTCAGTCCTTCAGCTTCCTGTCACAGCACATCTGATCGATGTATTTCAACTTGAAGTTGAGACTCAAGAAGACAAACTGATTCAGGCAGCGAGTTTGAAGAGCTTATGCCAGCAGTAGTGGCCAATAACTCGAACACTACATCAAGACAGGACTTTTGGGTTCTCTCACTGTCATCAAGATAGTTTTTATCAGCTTTCTTGGAGACCAACAGGGATGTCTCACTATCTTGAACCTTATCTACATTACTTCCTTTACCATTGCATAACGGGGTACTGTTCTCCAATATTTTGTCCGCATTCTAAAAGAGAAACAAGCAGACACATCACAGGTTTACCATGTTGTATATGAAACTCATTTTGGTAAATCAGTTCAGTAGTAAAGTGGACATGATAACCGCATGAAACAAACATATATCTATGTACCATGGTCACTTTATGGTCTATATCATTCCAGTTTTTGTTGCCAAATCAAGATAGAGACACAGTTCAAATAATATTTGTTCAAGACAAAGCAGAATAGACAGAATATAAGTGTGGGCAACTATAGAGCAATAACAACACTTGTAATGTGCATGACATGAGAACATAATTGTTTATTCAATTGAAACTGAAATCAACATAGAGCAAGTTACAACAGCAAACCAGTTAAAGAAACAGGTTTAAAACATACCTATTGCACCATTGGACTTTCAATTCCATCCTTCAAATTTGAAAATAGTTGGTATGAGTAAATACAGTGATGCAAGAGCAAAGGAGTATGAACCATAGCTACAGAACCTGACCTGAGAACAATTCTTCTTCTCCTTTAAGCGTTGAGTTGGGATTCGGAGTCGTGGTCCTCGTGCTTTGGGCACTGCAGTTCCCTTACTAACTGCTCGTGTTTGGGTGCTCTATGGTGGAGACGATGTTGTGTCAACTGGAATTGGGTTACTATCTGCTGGGGTTGGGGATAGAAGGGGTGTAGCTGGTTCTCTATCCAACTAGGTAGGGGTACAATCTGCGAGAGTCTGGGTTATGTGTGGTGGGGCTGGTTCTTGGGCAAGTACAACCGTGGTTCTATCTGCATCAACTCGTAGCACTACCTTTTCTAAAGACCATGTTGTTACTCCCTTAGATACTACCATCACCCTTTCCAATTCAAATGGCTGATAAACAAGAAAAGTGATTAAATGTACAGACATTGTATGATAGACAGCTGCAATGGATAGTGGGGAATAAAAGAGGGCATGAAATAATTCACATTTCTGTTGTCTAACCAAACAGGATAGCATGACACAATTTCACATATATCATTGCTAACTAAACAGGATAGCATGACACAATTTCACATTATGATGGCTAACTAAAAAAGATGGAAAGACATAGTTCAAAATATGATGACTATTTAAACAGGATGACATGATATAACTATATAATGTCTTTATTAAATAGATTGGCATGCCATAATTCACATACATGCCGCCTATGGAAACATGATAGCATGATATAATTCACGGATAGAATGACATAATTCAAAATATGATGACTGTAAACCCTAAACAGGATGAGATGATATAACTATATGATGTCTTTATTAAATGGGTTGCCATGCCATAATTCAGATAGATGCTGTGTATGTAAACATGATGGCGTGATATAATTCAAATATATGATTTATATAGTAAGCAAGTAAGCAGATGGCAATCCATATATGATGTAAAAACTAAGCAATGCAAGACACATGCATGACATGAGTAATATAACCCTGCCAAATTTGAGCATAGTCCTCAGGGGGGAAATAGGACTAGTCATCAGTCTCTGAATCCTCCTCTGAGGAGCTCTCTGTAACCAGCAAGATGTCTGCTTCAGCAGGTAGCATTGTCTGCTCTGAATACCTTCTTTTCACTCTAGATACTTCCATCACCGCTTCAAATGGCTGATGCACAGGAAGAGTAGTTGAACATACAAACGTTGCCGACAAATGGAACACGTAATACAAAAAAATGATAGCATGATATAATTCACATTCATGATGATTGGCTAAATAGCATGGCATTGCATAATTCACATATATAATGCATTTGCAACAAGATAGCATTGCATAATTCACATATATAATGTCTTGCAACAAGATGGCAATGCATAATTCACATATATGGTAATTAGACACTAAAGAGGTGGCATTCACACAAAGCATGTCTAAACTAATAAAATGACATAGCAATGCAAGATACCATACGCATGATATGAGCAACATAACCCTGCCAAGTTAGAGCATACACCCCGGGGGGAATAGGATTGGCCATCTGTCTTTGAATCCTCCTCTGAGGAGCTATCCGTAATCAGCGAGATATGAACTTCGTCGGATAGCATAGTCTGCTCTGAAGACCTTGTTTTCACTCCAGAATTTTCCATCACCGTGTCAAATGGCTGATGCACACGAAGAGTAGTTGAATGTACTAACATTGTTGACAAATGTAATACGTAACGGAAAAAAAGGATGGCCTGATATAATTCACATATAAGATGACTGGCTAAGCAGGATGGCATTGCAAAATTCACATATATGATGCCTGGCTAAACAAGATGGTGTTTCATAATTCACATAAACGATCAATAAACTAAAAAGATGGCATTCACACAAAGCATGTCTAAACTAAGCAGATGACATATTTGATGTATAAAGTAAGCAATACAAGGCACCATATGCATGATATAACCAACATCAGCATGCCAAGTTAGAGCGAAGACCTCAGGGGGTAAATAGGAGTGGTGTTCTTCTGAATCCCCCTCAGAACAGTTATCTTCCTCTCGATTACAATCCGAAATGGGTGGAGGGGGTTGCCTTTGCGCCTACCATGGAGCAACGTCTGCATGAAATTTTATTGTCACGCAAGGCTTGTCTCTTTTGCTCTACATGTTCAGTTCCATTGTGTACAATAACTGACATGCATAGGAATAAAACATAGTGAGATTATGTAAGGATTGCATGCAGAAATCCGGAGTGATGGTAGCAACCTGTGGATAGACCCAAAACCAATGATAGCAGGCACATAATGGCTTCAGTTCAAAAATACAGATAATGGCTTCTTTACTGTTTGTTTCCCACCCAACATGAAACTCATAGTAGACACCAGAGATTAACCAGATAGTAGATAGATACTATTGATTGCGCCCCTGATATGTACCCCACAACCATTTAAAAACTCAAGTTTGACCATTAGTTTGGAGCTGACTCAGAGTCTAATCGGTGAACAGGATGATAAAGTAGCATGTAATATTAAGCGATGCATAACGTAAGCAGACACGAAAGAGTGCGACCTCTCTTGCGGACCCGTGTAGTCCTTGAGGTCATCTGCTCCGTTGATAATGGTAATGTAGTCGTCATGGCTGCTGGCAGCGTGGAAGAAGATCTGAGGTGGCGAAAGACAGTCCGGAGGCCGGATCCCTCCTGTACTGGACCCTTCTATCGTTGGAGCAGCTGAGCTGGAGTGGACGATGGCGCAGCAGGAGCGGGACAAACCACGCAAGGTTTTCTTTGACAACTATCTGTAAGAGAAGTAATTATGTAAGGGCTCGTTTGAATTGGAGGATTCTAACAACGCAGGAATAGGAAATACACAGTAATAGGATAGGAATGCATGTGGAAAACAGAGAATTTAAAAACACAGGATTTCTGCCAATCTGGGTGTTTGGTTCACAAGAATTGGAAGATCACGGGATGCAAATAAGCATGGTGAGATTAAGTCAAACCACAAGAAAATGTATGGTTATAATGCTATTATGCTAATATCTCTTAGCCTTGTGCTTCATGAATAGGAATTTGAAAAGGAGGACAAGTGGATATTAAAATTCCTATGGTTTTTCTTTCAAGGAGACACTAAAGGAGCAAATCCTATAGTTTTCCTTTGCTCCATTCCTTTGAACCAAATGCATGAATAGTATTACCATAGGAAACTTTCCAATTCCTATGTTTTCCTTCACTTTTCCTTTCAAGCACTGGCGATTCTAGTAGGCAGGCTTGAGCAAGGAAAAGCCTACACTCAAAAAATGTTTTTGTGCTACTTCTACTACTTTGGACCCAGGCCACTGCCCTACTAGCTCAACTCCCAAGCCCATTGACAAATGCACAGCTCAAATGCACAGAGATAAATAATGATGGCGTTCAAGAGAGCCCATCATGGATAGCTAAGTTGCCTGGTACCTCACTACTTGTCATATAGTAGGAGAAACTAATTGTATTTCACGTTACTGCGTGTGCTCAGTGGACAATATATATAACATGTAGAGTAAAAAAGAGATGTAACAAGTGTACAACCTCTTTGGCGAATCCATGTTGATCTCAGCGTGATTGGGTTGGTCGGTGAGGATGATCTGGCTGACTTGGCTGACGGAGGAGCGAAAGAAGATCTTAGGCATCTTGAGATGGAGCCCAGGGTACTACTCCGCTGTGATGGAGAGTTTCATCGTTGGAGCAGCTCCGATGAGTTGTACGATGTCGAGGCTGAAGCAAGACAGGAGAGACAATGTTAAACTGACTGGAATTCTAATAGCATCTCCAATAGATGACGTAAAATACATAACCACAAAGTGCTAGATGTAAAATACATCAGCCGTTCATCTCTGAACTTAACTGTCGAAACTAAACTTAAGCGTCGAAACTGAATTTTGCTGTCGAAACTGAATTTTATTGTCGAAACTGAATGCACTAGTAGTAGAAAAGCAGTAGCAGCAGCAGCAGCGCGTGCGAGAGACGGGGCAGTTGGTCGTATAGCAGCATCAGGTGAGGCTACATGTCAGTCGACTAACTTTTTCATCTCTGGTCAGTCGATTTTCTAGCCGTTGATACGAAATCAAGGGCCTGTAGTTCATCTTCAACCTCCACCCCCCTGAGCCGCCAGCCACCACCGGCCAAACAGCCGCCCCCCGCTACACGCGGCAGGCGGCGCGC
>NC_041387.1:280321589-280324289 GCF_002162155.2 Triticum dicoccoides | reverse complement strand
GCTAAATCGCAGCAGCATCGCAAGTAAGAGCAAGTGTGAGAGCACCAGCAAGAGCAATAGCAAGAGCAGACCAGGCAGGGGACCGGGAGAAAGAGTAGAGCAGCAGCGCGAGCGAGAGCTAAAGCAGCAGTAGCTCCTACTGATGTGGACATCACCGTCGAGGGAGCGACGCCGTGGAGGAAGTGGACGGCGACGCCGCCGTGGATGGAGTCGCGTCGTGTTGGCTCGGGACCGAGCGCCAGCAGCACCGTGAGATCGAATCAACAAGACAATGTGACGATTAGTGTACAACCTCTTTGGTGGCACCGATTAGGCCGCAGCTTCATCCGAGGAAACAATGATGATGCTTCTCTTCTGGTGGTGCAGGTGAAGACGGCGGTGTGGGAATGAAGGTGGCACAAAAGACAAGGGGAACGTCGGGGAAGCTCCTTGGAGGTGGAGGACGGGGTGGATGAACCGGCGGGACGACGAGATCAATGACGGATCCTCATCTGGTACCATGGATGAGGGACATCGAGGTGTTGTTGTGTCGTTGAGGAAGAGGCTCCAGCTGGGTGGCGGACGGAGCAGTGTGTCGGGCTTCGTGGGTTTTCGCGGCCTCGGTGTACGAATGGGTGGGCTGATGGGATGGGAGTGGGGAACCATGGCTTAGGGACGCGCTTGTCCGAAATGTGGGGTAAGTTACGAAAGTATCCCCACCGATTTGAGCTAGGCGGTTCTTTCGGTTCAGGGGTATCACGGGCATTTCGCGTGTCGGGATTTCACAGGAGGTGGGAGTTTTCGCGCGCATTGTAATTTTGGAATAGCAAGGCGCGGGTTGAGATGGAGGGAGTTGTCAGAGCAGAACGAGACAAACATATATCTTAAATATTTCGGGGTAACAACGCGCGGGTTGAAATTTCTGGACAAGCCTATCGTGTACTATACCAAATCAATTCGCACTTCCGTCGACAAAAAAACAAAAAGAAATCAATTCACAGCACACAAGAGAGTCTAGTCCCGTGTACTGTACCAAATCAATTCGCACCACAAATGTCATTCAAAACTTTGAATTCATGTTATGTTCAATTTAAATATTTCGCTACGTGTATAATGCATGCAACCTGCTACTCAAATGAACGTTTTAGTGCATTCAAAATGTATATACTACCGCTTAAATATGAACTAAATTTTAATTTGTTTCTCTATTTGAATAAGATCTACAATAATGATTGTTGTGAAGGCAAACCATTTGAATTCATTTCTCTATTTTCATAAGATCTACAATCATCATTATTGTCAAGTTAAACCGTCGTTTGTGTATTATCTTCACAGCACACCACATGATTACTCTCGAGTTAGATATGAACTATGTGTACTATATGAACTCGAACTCGATTTTTTGAATCCACTTTATGTTGATTTCAAATCACAATACATTTCAAGCTCTAGCTAGATCTTCATAATCTAAACCATGTCTCATATGTATAATGTGTTTATCACATAATGTATGGTGCCCCGCCCCCTACGCCTACAAGTATTTAGATGTGAGTTGCAAACACCACACATGACCACAAATTGAAATAAAATGTGTGATTGTTCGATATATAGTATTGTTTAGATTGTTTGATATTTAGTTGTAAGATGCAAACGCCACATATTATCACAAATTCAAATAAAATGTGAGATTGTTCAATGTATAGTATGGTTTAGATTGTTCCACATTTAGTTGTGAGTTGCAAACGCCATGCATTAACACATTATGGTATAACATGTGCAAAACCACAGCAAGCGTATCACCGCTATATTCATGCATGCATATGTTTATAACTCTCTGATCTCCTATTCAAATATATGAATCCACTTTCATATCAAATTATGATCTTTGTTAGTCTCTTACACCAACACAATCCTCTAACCTTTGTAGCTAGCACTAACTTTATCTCGTGCATGCACACGACCTCCTCTCCCTCCCCCTCCCTCAGCATTCTATCCATCGTGCAAATTCATTTTTTTTCTTTAGGTCGTTCTCCCACAGTCTCCACAACTCCTTTCCGACACACACCGATCGATAAACCTCTCCAGCGATGTCTGCCTACAACATACACACGCACCTTCCATCTCCTCCTTTCTGTGTCCATGCCTCGTGTCTCTCATACGGTCCCACACACATGTAAACTCTCGCCCCTCTTTTCATCGATCTCACAACCGCACACTCCTCCCCCTATCTAGCTACTAGCTGGGCCTCTCGCACCACCTCCTAGCTCCATTCTCTCTGTCTATCCGTCTCGCTGGGCCTAATCTTCCTCTAACAAATGGATGTACACCGACCGATCTCCCGCTATACATATAGCTATCTAGGTCCTTATAACTCGTTTTCCCCCACGCGTCGATCAATCTACCTCATTAGTTATGGATCTCCCTTCCTCCGACAAACAACAATTGATCTACTGATCTAGTTAGATTTGCTTACCAAACACATGGTTCCCCTTCATCATCCGTGCATGCGTCCCGACGGATCTATCACGCACAGGCACACACAGAAATACATCTCCACTCTTTTTGATAATATTGCAGTTCTACCCTCAGTTTGTCTAGTAGGCCTCTCCCACCATCTTTGAGAAGCAACTCCATCACCCATCCAGCACTCTGCCCCTCTCCCTCCCTCCCTATCTCTCTCTCCTCTCTCTCTCTCTCTCTCTCTCTCTCTCTCTCTCTCTC
>NC_041387.1:280204102-280321414 GCF_002162155.2 Triticum dicoccoides | reverse complement strand
CACACACCAATACATCGAGCGCTCTAGTCATGTCTCCCTGCCACACACAAACTTGCCTTGTGCCCTCTGATGTTCCGGTAGGTCAGTCGCCTTATATCTTTGACTTGCACACACACAATTTCGATGGCTCTCTTCATCGATCTCGCACCCACCCACTCGATCCTGTCTTCGACTCTATCGATATCTATGACCCCTCCCTCTCTTCTCGTGGATCGCCCCCTCCCTCTATGTAGATATGGATAGGCCTATATTTCACACACATTGCATGCAAAATTTTGTTTGAGATGTCATCGACACATATTCCCACAAATACATTCATGAAATCACACCCCCCCAAACAAAAAACACTCGCGAACACACACGCCATCTGTCTAGGTTTGTATCTCTCTCACACACACCCACGTAGGTGGGGGACATGCACGAAGAGAAGAGGTGCACGCATGGCGCACGTACTCCCGCCTCTTTCCCAACCACACCTGTGTGGGTACACGGTGGAGCTCATTTCTGTACGAAAAGGAAGCCCATGTGGTAATTTGACACGTGTACTGGTTGTCCACTTGATGGGGGATCGTCTACCACGGGTGAACAAACAAATTTCGACTTGACGCGTTATGTTAAAAAAGAGGCAAACCATGTGGGGCCTACCTTAGAGGCAAGGCTCTATACACTGGAGTACTTTTGATATGTCCCATCAACTCGTAGAACAAGGAGAAGCTTGCTTAGTATGCTGTCTCCCCCGCCCACGGTTGCGGTGGCTCGCATGATGAGGTGAAGCTTGCTTACTAGTACGCCTTACGCCCGCTCCCTCGCCCACGCGCGCGGTGGCTCGCAGGACGAGGGGAAAATTTTAGTACTCCCTCCGTTTAGTCCTCGTCCCTACCTTGGTTAGAGAGATTATCATATTGTTTGGAATATATGTCCTTTAGTATATTTCAATATGAACTACTAGTACATACTCCAAACATTGATGTATATAGACGTATTTTAGAGTGTAGATTCACTCATTTTACTCCGTATGTAGTCCATATTGAAACGGACGTAATAGTACGCACTCTCCCTCGCCCCTCGACCCTCGCCCACGTGGTGGACGTGCAGCAATTCATTCGGTATCATATAGCCAGAACGATATATACTGCAGTACCATTATTGCTCGACTTCCCGAAGAGGCGAAGAGCCAATCACAAGGTTAATATTTTGGAGATGTCAAGTGCAAGGTTTATAGGAGAATGAGTAGTAGGTGTCGCTTCATTTATAAATAAAGTTTTTTTCTTCAGTGGCACGTACGCAATATAAATAGGTTCATATGGAGAGAAAAGGAAACCACTCTACTATATACATAGGCAAGATGAGCCTACACGGTTGCTTGTTGGGTTGCTCTCTTCACACTCTCACACAAAACGACTGTGGCCACATCTCTAACATCCCGGCAGATCACATCCACCGGGGGAAGGGGTAGATGCTTAGTATAGATGCGGTCGCCATCGCCGACGGTGAAAACCCACTGTCAGCACGTGTCGATCAGGTGTCCCTGTCATTCTCTCTCACAAAGTCGGCGAGGTTGCCTTCGTCCCTTGCTCACTGCCACGACGTGGGAAGTTGCCGCCCTCCTCTAGGTTGAGCTGCGTCCCGGCATCCCTCAGGTATAACTCCCTTTACAGTCGGCTTGCACCACTGCTCCAGCTACCCACATCACTCCATGTGGATATTTCTCTACTTCTTTGCCCCGCACATACCTCTACTGGCTTCTACGTACTGTATTTGTGAAGAGTTTATGTCTCATCAACTAGTCCCAGTAATCTTATTCTAGTCGCGCTTCTTCAATTTCTTTGCCACACGGATGCTCATCTCGATTTTGGTGAAACTGCACAAAATTATCCGATGGTCAAAGGGTTGCAAACTTCATTAATGGGGAAGCTCCAACGTTGCCAGCAAATTAAAGCCTGGTTAGGGTTTACGGTTCAAGGGCTAGGGACTGCATGGATCATTTTTTTTAGAGTCTCTGTTCCAAAATAAGTGTCAACTTTACTAGTAGTACAACTTTGTACTAAAGTTTGCATAAATTTGAGACACTTATTTTGGAACGGAGGGAGTACATATTGGCTATGATCTGTCAATCATTGAGATGCAATAGCATGCATGTTAGTCTCCTTTGTATTTGATGAAATGTTGCAACAGGCAACCTTGGACGCAAGATACATGAAATAGAAGCTGGAAACTTCATAGCACTGTACAAATTAATCTCGCTGATAAATTACAGTACGTACTATACTAGTACTATGTAAAGAGTTAGGTGTCGCACAGCGTCTAGAAAATTAGGTGATAGTGTGAGGTGGGCCATGTAATCACTGAGCCTGCGTGTTTTCACTGCTCTCGCACTCCTCCGCTATAAGAATGGAGAAAATTGTAATCTAGTAGTACCTCCTTTCGCTGAAAGCGTGGGACATCCAGCAGTCCTACCACCTCAGTAATAATGACCAATGAGCCGTCAAATCACATAGACCCGGTAGTAAGTTGGACGGACGAAGCAACCATCACTCTTGAATCCGATTCTCCCTTCAATGCAGGCGCCAGTGAGAGGTCGCGTCTGCTCTGCCCGAGCATGAATGCGACCCTGATTCTTTGGAGCGGCACTGACCGTTTTGGGCGGGAAGCGCGCGCGAGCGATGGAGGGGCTTTGGGTGGGCCAGGCTGGTCAGGAGCGGGCGTGGAGCTCTCCTCCTGTCCCGACCGGACGCCCGGAAACGAGAGGATGCACCGACTCTCGGGGCTAAATCATACACTACACATCATCTCTCTATAGGAGTAGGTCGATGTGTCGCTCTCTCTAACACACACATGTTGTTAAACACACACACACACACGCGTGCACACACATGCACACACAGGTCCATAGAATAGGAATATCGTACGTGCGAAGCCACAGGAAGTGAGATACAAATGGAGTATGTACAAGAAGAGAAGAGGTGACGAATATTCCATCAAACCTGGACTGAGGAGTAGTACTCCGTCTGCCTAGGTGTTAAGTCATCTTACGAAAATCAGATATTCCCAAAATGTTTAGGCATCGTACATTAACTTCGCATCTCAATCCCCTCATGGCCTCATTGCTAGAGAGCGTTGTTACTTAGGGAGCGTTTGGATCCTTAGCAAGAACAGCTTACACTACAAAAAAAATACACTTCCGTGATGATATGTGTTTGTCACATTAGGTCACTTTTTTTGTCATGCATGTACATCCATGACGATTTTATGACAGAATCAAGATAGTCATACCTGTGTTGTCGTAGAAGTGTTCCATGACATTACCAAAATTATCATCACGGAAGTGTCCACTTCCATGACGATAAATTGCGCGTCACAGAAGTGCTTTCATCAAGGGTGACCGACACGTGGCATCCACCGTAACGGAACGCCGTTAAGCTATCGGGTCGGGTTTTGGATCCGATAACCCGTTAACAGCCCCGACCAATGGGGATTTTCCACGTGTAAAATCATCATTGGCTGGAGGAAACACGTGTCGGCTCATCATTGGGACAGATGTCATCCACTCACTGCACAGAAGGCGCCTATGATACATCGACACGTGGCACGGCCCAACAGTGGCCCATTCCTGTGAAAAGGCTGGCCCGTTTGACTTGGTCAAAAGCTGGCAGGTCGGCCCATGGAAAGCCTGTTAACGGCCTGTTAGCATATAGCCCATTTACGGCCTACTAACCCAAGGCCAGTTACGCCCTATGCGAATTAGGCCCAGTAGCGTCATCTGGGCCATCCAATATGATTCCAGCCTGTTTTCACTTCTGGCCCATGTATAGCCCATGACGTCTTTCGGCCCATATGAGGCCCTTTGTAACTCTTGGCCCACTAGTGGCCGGTGCTGAAACTGGCCCATAATGAACAGTGTATTACTTTACACCCATTAATGGCCCGCGGTGAAACTGGCCTATAATGAATAGTGTAACACTTTATACCCATTAACGGGCCGTTATTCCGTTGGGCCGTTTCCAGCCCAAGTTAACTTTCGGCCTTCTGAGGGCCCATTTATTCTTGGGCTCATTTGCAGCATTCGGTTACTTACGGCCCGTTACTGTCATTTTCTGCTTGTGGGCCAAATTCAGCCCGTCGTTACAGTCGGCCCGTTTGTGGACCGTTAGTCTATTGGGCCATTTTGATAGCATCACCAAATACGGCCTATTAACGGCTCGTTATGGTCAGCCCATAAAATGTACGATTTCCATTAAAGGCCCATCTACGGCCCATTAAAGGCCCATACAAGACCCATAAATGAGTCGGCGGCCCATGGATCCTATGAGACGTAGAAGGCCCATGGATCCTACGAGACGTAGAAGGCCCATGGATCCTACGAGACGTAGAAGGCCCATGGATCCGACGGCCCGTACATAGCCCATGGATCCGACAGCCCGTGAAGTGCCATGGCCGGGCGAGTTGGCCCCCCTTTGAACGAGATAGCATATTCAAAAAATTATCCTACTCAATACTATCACCTCTAAAAAGCATACACTATACAACAAAGAGATCAAGGCATAGAAAGGTAGAATAATCCTACACTATACAATAAAGAAATTACAGCCGATTATACCCACTGGGCATTATGGTTCGGCACAGGTGATAATAAAGCATACACAAACAACAAATTACATACACTAGGCAAATACAGCTCATACATCATGGACGCGCATCAACTTAGCTCCATTTGAACTATAAGCTCTTCAGAAAATAGGATTGGACGGATTCAGATAGCATAAATTTCAGTCTGCAAAATCTCCAATTCCTTCATGGTTACCTCAGTGTCTTGTTACATTTTTTTGACTCCTGCATCTAATACCTGCATGTCCAGTCTCAACTTGTTGATTATACATTGACAATCATGTACATGTTGTCTTGCCACCTCTAGTTCATGCTCGAGAACATCAGCACATTCCAATTCCAATATATAATCATTCGGTAATGGCCATGCTACACTGCTCGCAGATTTTTGTGTTGATGTCACTTCATCCTGAAATGTTTCTGTAAGTACACATGACTAGGGCAAAAATGTAGTTACAGCAGCGAACCGAACAAGACACTATTTTGTACTACATGGCAAAACAGGACTAACAATAATCTTACACATCACTTTCACACAAAAAATGTTACACGTCATGAAGCATAAGCAGGTGATATTTTAAAAATTATAAAAAAGATAGTCTGTGCAGCCTGCATACAAAAATCCCTCTTAGCTCACCAGAGGAGCATGATGTTGGGGCCCAATCGAAAACACAGACAAGTTACAAATTTAGACAGCATGTTGCGTATAAGTAAGCAAGAAGTTGGCCATTCTGTACCTCAATTAAAGTCTTAGGGAGCATAATGAACAGCAGAGGGTTTCATACAAACATACTACAGCAGGCAAAACTATGCAATCATTAGCGTAGTATAAACTAGATTGTGAGCCTCATGCAATAATAGTTGGTTAATAGACTTCAAAGCTTCACGCACACTTCGGCAGAGTAATTAAATGGTAAGAATTATGTCAACTAATAGTGATACAAGTACCGAACATCAGGCATGATTATTTGGGCATCTCATTAACCCAGGACAAATAAAGCAATTGAAAAAGAGAAAATTAACTATGCCTGGAACAAACAAGGAATTGAACTGTTGAGTTGCATACAGTGACTTACCTTAGCAGGTTGAAGAGGCTCAGCGCAGCTCCTACTTCTCTTGCAAGGCTCCTTCCTAACATCTTGTAGTTGGAAATCCTCAATCTTATCTTCATTGCACCCCCTCTACAAGGTGACACAAACTAGTTACTCGTCTCCTTGGAAGATAAATATGCATACTTTCCAGTCTGTGGACACAAAAGGATGAGATTATAACAAAACAACACCACATAATGAAACATGCCGCATCTCTTGCACTTGCACACAATGAAATGAGCATTTACTATGTATGCACTATGTAAAAACTAGGCATACCTTCGAACTGGATCTCCAGGTACTCTTGGAGAGCCTACTGTAGTGTACAGCCAAACCTTTATGTCACCTATGAGTCAGACAAGGCCCCACTACAGCAACCCTTAGTGTTTAAATCGTTGACAAGCTATGTTAGAGTGTTAGGTCAAGAACAACAAGTAATCAAAGCAAATAGTCCTAGTATGGCTGGCTGATGCAAACAAGCAATTGAACAGATGTGTGAGCAAATCTTACATATCAAGAAAAGAAGCAAAGAAGGAGGCCTAAAGACCATCACTTGACTGACCTGATTTAAGGGGCATTTAAACATCATGTGCAACGTATGAACTAACATAAACATTGCATATTCCAGATTCTACAATGGAATGCACATGTATTAGGTTATGCCATGTATGATGATGCCTAAATGTACAGATAGCAGGCAGGAGTGATTCATCATTGCACGCACAATTGAATTGCAGGTTAAGGGCCAGTTCGATTCCCCCTTTTCAGGGCATATTGTCAAAATAAGCCATAAAAGATGTAAAGAAATCATTTTTGAGTTATGGGCTTGGGCTTAACTAATTTCGCTTTGGAGGGGGGTGTTTCGGGTAGAACCTCACTAAAAATTGAAGGGAAGGGGAATAGTGAAATGACTCTGTTGTCTGCCTATATTACACTCAAAATGCAACTGCTGACGCCCGTGTCACACCTGGCCCTCAAGTAAAGACAAACATGCAAGCATGCATTGCCCTGCCCGCTTGCATCTCCTCTCCCCTTTCCCTCTACCTTGATCCCCTGCCTGCAGCACTAGGGTTCCTTCAGCGAGCCGTCGCCACTGGTCCCATCTGGCCTGGTCCTCGATGATGCTATGTCCAGCTAGGCTACATGGCGGGCGGGTAGGGGCAAATCTCCCTGGTTGCTCCTCCCTCTGGCGCCGCCCCTCATTCTCATGGTCTCCAGCAGCTGCTCCATTGTGGTTCGTCCAACGCACTACTCCCGCGGGCGCTGCACAACTACGGTTGATGCCACACTGCGGCAGAAGGCACCTTATGCCCCCTCCCCTCCTCCTAGGCCATGGCCTTGAGGTGCTGTTGAAGGATGAGCTCATCCAACAAGGTGGGGATCTCCTTTGATTTTTTGCCAAATTTTCATTCTGATCCACTATACGATGAATTGCTATGAGCTGCTTTTGCTGGTGCTATATGATGCATTTCTATGAGCTGCTCCTGCTGCTGCTATATGATGAATTGCTATGAGATGTTGCTGCTGTATGATGAGTTGCTATGAGCTGCTGCTGCTACTATATGATGAATTGTTATGAGCTGTTGCTGCTGCTATATGATGAGTTGCTACAAGCTGCTCCTGCTGCTACTATATGATGAATTGCTATGAGCTGCTCCTGCTGCTACTATATGACGAATTGCTATGAGCTGCTCCTGCTGCTGCTATATGATGAGTTGCTATGAGCTGTTGCTGCTGCTATATGATGCTTTCAGGTGCTGCTGCTATATGATAATAACCAGCCACTTGGACCATCGAATTTCAATAAATAATTGTTCTTCATTTAAATGTGGATCATGTGTTCTTCATTTAAATTAGGCAATTGGATCTCTATGGAAAACATTGACCAAAGTAGATTGTGCCAAGTAGATGGTATCTTTGTATTTGCATTTTGAGCAAATAGTGACGGTCTGTTTTCCTATCATATTAATTATTGCACTGGGTTCAATTTGTGATGTTTGCAAATCAAATTAATTTCCATATATGCAATCTAGACTTTCCACTGATCATACCAAAGATAAGCTGAAAACGCAATGAAAAGAACTGGTTGGCTTATTACATGGAGCCTATATTCACAGGTGCTTATTTTCTTAGGATAACTCATAATAACTGTCCCTAAGAAACTTGGCTAATAGAACTGGCATACAAATAACATGTCACGATGATTGCAATGGAGGAGTGACGTACCATAGCACACTGTATAGGCTCACCGCTGCCTCTCCTTTTTTGCGATGTTCCATGAAATTGCCACATACATCTTGTACTTTTTCATTGTGTAACCCTATCTGCAAGTTAACACGGCTAATTTCAGACATCTCTACATGATACTACATTGCATATCCCCTGCACATATTTAAACCACCAATTAACGATTGTGTGCGTACCATAAACTAGCCATGACTCTATATGCTGGACTAGAAGGCACTCTAAGGGAGCCTAATGTAGTGCACTGGAATTCCTACATGCCACCTATGATTTTGTGTAATGTACTGCCCCTGTTCCTAAATATATGTCTTTGTAGAGATTCTAGTATGGACCGCATACAGATGTATATAGATGCATTTTTGAGTGTAGATTCACTCATTTTGCTCTGTATGTAGCCTATAGTGGAATCTCTAGAAAGACTTATATTTAGGAACGGAGGTACGAGGTAGTATCATGTATGACATCTACATATCTAATTTAGCAGCCAGTAGTAGAAATCGTTGTGTGCACAAAGGGATTACTGGTCGAAAATCCTAGCAAAGCATGCTGGCAGGCACAGAACAATACAAGAGAGAGAGACGCGCTTACAAGATCATAGCAATGCCTCAGTCCAGGATCTTGGTTGGTCAAGCTGTTAGATCCAGAACAAACATCGTCCTTGTAGTTTTTGCCAGCTGCATAACAGGTAACAGCGACCGGTTAGTATATTTGAAGTACATCGGGCAGGTGATGTTGGACGGGTTTAAAGGTGACAGGTACCTAGGCTATGGCGGGTGCTTGGCATCTCTCCAGACGGTGGGAATCAGGTTAGAAACGTTGAGGGCGATGACGCTGCGCTGGCTGTCGGGGTCCGGTAAGGAGATCTAGAACCGTCGAGTAGGGTGTTTGTGGAGCGGCTCCGGTAGGGTGGACTACGGTGTGGGCGAAGCGGATCTGTGGCCGTGGACGAGGGCATAGGTGAAGCTGCTCTGGTGGTTGGGTTAAGGATGGTGTCGGCGACGCAGATCTGCGGCCGTGGATGGGGCGTCAGAAGCTGCTCCGGTGATTGGGTTAAGGATGGTGTCGACGATGTGGATCTGCGGCCATGGACGGGGCGTCAGAAGCTGCTCCGGTGGTTGGGTTAAGGGTGGTGTCGACGATGCGGATCT
The DNA here is from genome assembly GCF_002162155.2 of Triticum dicoccoides. NCBI lineage: Eukaryota > Viridiplantae > Streptophyta > Magnoliopsida > Poales > Poaceae > Triticum > Triticum dicoccoides. The sequence continues at coordinate 280,312,326 of NC_041387.1, read as the reverse complement.
GCGGCCGTGGACGGGGCGTCAGAAGCTGCTCCGGTAGGTTGGATGAGGGTGCGAGGAAGCGGATCTGAGGCCGTGGACTTGTGAGTTAGCAAAGCGGCCCCGGTAGGGTTGAGAATTGTATAGGCGAAGCTACTCCGGTAGGGTTGGCGATGGTGTCGACGAAGCGGCTCCGATAGGGTTGAGGAAGGTGTCGGCGAAGCGGCTCTGGTAGGGTTGAGGAAGGTGTCGGCGAAGAGGATCATAGGTCGTCAACGGGGGCGTCGGTGGGGCGGCTCCGGGGGGTGTGGACAAAGCGTCTCCGGTGGGGAGTACGAATGAGCCGCTATAGATGCGCGGCGATTGACGAGAGTACTGGCGAAGAAGATCCGGCGCCGTGGACAAGGCCGGCACTGAATGGCCTGTGGTACACTGGTGGATGAGCAGTCTACTTGTTTCTAGGGGAGATGGGAGGGGTAGATGCGGCCGCAGAAGCAGATCCAGCGAGGTGGACGCCGCTGGCAGTGAATGGGCTATGGTACGCCGGTGGATGAGCAGTTTAGGGTTTCGAGAGGGGAGGGCAGAAAGGGCGATGAAGTACGGACGGTGTGATGTAAGATGCTCTGGTGTTGTGGAGTTAGTCGTTTTTGCGGGAGGGTGAGAGGAAATGGGGGTGCCGTGTAGTGGGGGGAACCGGAAGTTACCAAAGCAGCCCCGAACTATCATGTAGATGAGGGCGGTATTGTAACTGTTGGTCTTCGTGCACCAGGGACAAAAGGGGGATTTCGCAGCCCCGAACTATCGTTCGTATCCAGTTTCAACTAATTTTGGACCGTGCTAGAGGGAAGGTCATGCTAGACTGTGTACACAGGGCACGCGTCAGCAGTTAATAACTGGTGTGAAGTCCACCCCAGAAAAAAATACAATAACTCGGGATGATGCACCGATAACTTGGACGTTCACACGGGCGCGGGCAATCGTACGGGTGTAGTGGCGCGTTCACAAAAAAAGGGATCAAACACTCAGCCTATGTATTTCTCGTGTAAATAGATAATTTAGTGCCATTGGTTATTTACTTTAAACATAATGCATTGACGTGTTAGTGTAGAGGCGCACAAAAAGAAATGGATATTGTAGTCAGCTACTTAAAAGTGTTACCTCATATGATTACATAGCCTCCATTTCATAAATTGCGTACCCATTGAATTCATATATGAATATTACATATATTACTTCAAAATAGAAACTTAAATCATCCAAGACTAATGAATTTGAATGCAAGAGTAACAATGGTGCATGTACATGATAGCTATATTGGTTGTTTGAAGAAACATCACTATAACTTTGGCATGCACAACTGAAAAGGTTTATTTAAATAGAAACAAATGTGATATGTGAGTGTCCAATCTTTATGCGTTGAATCGATATTGTACCTTTGGCCACGATACGAAGTAGATATTGACTTATGTTCAAGTGATGCACGTCCACGATCGCTAGATACTGATACGTGAATGAATTGTGCAATCTCTCTCACACGCATACATATCTCATTTCCCTATGGGCATCAGAATGATAGTGATATCGCGTGTATTTCTCTCCCTCCGTCAGGGTTAAATTCGTCTTTCTACCCCGTCCTACAAGTCTCTCGCACAGAAACACACACGCTCTCTATGTCTAACACGCCCACCCCTTTAATTCCGCCCACCCACAGCCACTAATGTCTCAAAGTATAATAATGTCTCTCACACATATGATATCTACCTATCGCTTAATATAGCTAGATATGTGTCACACAAACTCCTTCTCCCTACTAGCAAGATGCCCATGATTGCACGGAACATCAAGATGCATTTGTATGAGAAGTTTATCTTGTGGGAGAAAAGGATGAACGAGGGAATGCCTTATTTGCAAATGCGGAGAGGGGTGTGGGTTTTGCAAAATTGCCGTATTTTCCTTCTTGTCCGTCGGATATAAATCGGATGGCCTATATTGCAGGATGGCAGGAACACCATCATCACCAACTCTATTTTTTTATAAGAGTAGAGATATGTGAGAGTCACTGCCCCCCCCCCACACACCCACACCCACACTTCCCAACACCGAAGGAGTAGGGTGACACCTCGATCTTGATACTAATCTATCGACTGGTTTCTCTCTCAAACATACACACACACACTACCCGGCACCGAAGGAGTAGGGTGACACCTCGATCTTGATACTAATCTATCGACTGGATTCTCTCTCAAACATACACACACACACACTACCCGGCACCGAAGGAGTAGGGTGACACCTCGATCTTGATACTAATATATCTACTCCTCTTTCAAACACACAAACACACACACACACACTCGCTAGTTGTGCCTCTGTGCCTACCGTGCACACTCTCGATACGTCTTTCTCTCCTCCCCCCCCCCCAACAATGACAGCAGAAGGGTGACAACTCGATCTGATCATAATCTGTCAATTGGTTTCTCTCTCAAACATTGTGTCTCGGTGCCTCGCTTGGTAGCCCCTTCGATATGTAGACTTCTCGCGTGCGCACAGCTGTAGTGACGATGACGCTGAACCCAGTGTGCCTTGTTTTTACCGGCCTCATGTGATAGTTTTCACCCTGTTTTCTGTTAATTAACAAGACAACATTTTCTTTGTTACTACTAGTGAATCTGAAATCATTCGGGGCAGACATAAAATATATCACTTCAACCCAATTATAGCAGCAACTATTTTAAAAGAAATTAGCTAGCTGCCCGTGCGTTGCACGGAACATCAAGATGCATTTTTATGAGTAGTTTATATTGTGAGAGAAAAGGCTGAACAAGGGAAGGCCTTATTTGCGAACGTGGAGAAACGTGTGGGTATATTTTTGCAAAATTGCCATAGTTTCTTTCCTATCCGTTAGATATAAATCTGACGGCCTATATTGCAGGATGGCACGCACACCATCATCACCAAGTCTGTTTTCTACTCCCTCCGTTCAAAAATACTTGTCATCAAAATGGATAAAAAGAGATGTATCTAAAACTAACATACGTCTAGATACATTTCCTTTTATCCATTTTGATGACAAGTATTTCCGGATGGAGGGAGTATTTGTCTTTTTAGAGATTTCAACAAGTGACTATGACCAGACCTTACCAACATACTCAAAAAAGTACTCCATAATTTTGATGTTACCCTCTTTTCTTGGTGGTGTAGTGCAATCTGGATACCTCATAAATAAATCAAGGACAAATCTGACCCCTTCCTGAAAAGACATACGTAGCAAAATGAGTGAATCTGCACTCTAAAATATGTCTACATACACATCCGTATGTGGTAGTCCATTTGAAATCTAAAAAAGACAAATATTTAGGAACGAATGGAGTATATATAAGAGTAGACATGGAGATATATCTCCAGCATGGTCTACAACAAAAATGTGCTGGGCTAGTTAGCGTCGGATGCTCGCAACGCGATGACATGAGTTCGAATTCTGTCTTTTAACTTTAGATTTATATTACTCTACTTATTTAATATATACTTATTTCGCTACTGTACTGACAGTGGGACCCACAGAGTACTTAGAATATTAAGGATGGACTTGTTTCTTTTTAACTTTCTGTACGAAGCTGTAGCCACCCTACAAGTCACGTGTACATTGTACATGCAATTAACTTTTTATAGAGGGACAATCATACAAGCAATTAACTCAAATGGATTGGATGTCACTCAATTATTTCCAGCATAAAGAGCATCTCCAATGGCAGCCGGTAAATTTCCTCCCGCTTCATTCTGCGGAGGACGACATCAAATGCCAGCGGCATACATTTTTACAACTCTAACTAACCAGATGAAATTCATGCAAACACGGACTGATTTCATATAAGCATGAAGGATTTCGTATAAAAAAGGCGGATCTTCATATAAACATGACGAATTTCATTACATTTACATGAACTAAGAGGTGCCAATCCGGCTCTCTTGTATAATTAATACTCCCTCCGTCCAGAAATACTTGTCCTAGAAATGGATATATCTAGACTTATTTTAGTTCTAAATGGCCGCTCACGGATCCCTTTGTCTTCCTCATGTCCGTCATACACTTATGGGGTCGACGAAGATCCTCAGAAGAGACGAAGCAGCAAAGAAACCACCTGAATCCGCGGTCGTCGCCTCGGCGGTGGCCTTCATGGGTCCCAAGTGGCGGCAGCCTCCCGTGTTCTACCTCTCCTCGATGATGGCGGCGGACACGAAGAAGCTGGCCACCGACTCGTCGCTCTCCACGCACCCGGCTTCTGTCTCTGCCTGCATGGCACTGCCGCAAGCACGGGAGGCGCGGCCACCGTAGACACTGGTGGCGTGGTACGACGCAGCAGCGATGGCGCCAGTACCGGCGTGCTCGCCACCATGTCGGCGTGGAGCAACTCGCCACTCCTCATCGAGCTGAACTGGAGCGGAAAGTTGCTGAACCACGCGCCTGCTTGGGGCGGCAACTGGCTCCGTCGGGCCAAGCGAGGTTGGTGAAGCACCGAGCGGCCTCGCCCGTATCCGAAGGGCTCGGCAGGCCACCCAGCTGGGTAATATGCCGGAGAACGGCTCATCGGAAGCCATCGGAAGAGTGGAGAAAATGGTGAAGGAGGAGATGGGGGAGCGGCGGAGGGGTGCGATTCTTGCCCACTGTCTGTCTGGCCTCGTATAAATAGAGGGCGGACAGTAGGAGCTTGGCCAGCGTCTGGCCTCGTTTCAACTAAGGGCGGACGGGAGGAGCTCGGCCGGTGTTGCGTTTAATTCCGGCCCACTCATGAATGGACGTGTGGTCGGAGTAGGATTCTCGGTTTGCATGCGGGTTTAACGGAGGAGTTTAATCGAGGCGCCGGGCGTGCAGCGGGCGGCGCAGTACTAATCGATTTGACAGCAGTAATGAGCCGTCAAATCACAAAGGCCCTCGCCTCTCGTGAAACCGACCGAGCTAGACTGCCCCGCCCTCTAGCCTTTTAAAAAATGTATATACTCCACTTCTGTACAGTAGTAGTATCGATGGATTGTGCCATGGAGCAAAACTTGAAATTAAAAAAAAGGTGGTACATATAGAGAGCGCTCGTGAACTATGTGTCATACATGGCAATAAATAAAGTACTACATGATACTAATATATGATACATGGCGCAGGAGTACTAAGTATTATTAATACAGTTTGGCTAGAACTCATCTAGATGAGATATAATTTGGTCTCATTCATCTTTTATAGCCATTGGATGTGATGCTATAAGATGCGTGTGTGTTGATGTGGGTTGTATTTGTTCTTGTGCAACGAACTGACCACTGCATGTCATGTTTGATAGTCTCAAGTCATTAAAAGCATACAAGCCCCACATCTCTTCTTGGTTGATTCCTCTATTTATGTCAAAAAATAAGAAACAATGTGAGAGTTAATGCACCACGCCTATGTGTTTACTATTTGGTTTTTGTAAGATGACTTAATACTCACCTAGACGGAGGGAGTATTCGATTTGACAGCGAGCGACGCAGTTCCCGATACGGCTTTAATGGAGATGAGGGAGGGAGTAGCGGTTTCCGATATGTTGAACGGCCAATGCATCCTCCTTCAATTAATGCATGAGGGAAGTAATGGGAGGAGGTCCGGGAAAAGAGGCTACACGATGTGAATGCAACGCAATTTCCCCTCATTGCCCTCATATAAAGGCGCCCCTCATCTACCACATCGTATGCACCTAAGCATTTGCCTAAGAACCTACACTAAGCGCAAAAGAGATCACTCCAGACCCATGGCGGCAATGCGTGTGAGCGGCCAGCGGCTGCGACAGATGGTCCACGACGCCGGCGTGCGGCATGGTGCCGAGGATCGTCTCCAGACGGTGTTGGAGACCGGCTGGTGGATGGACGCCAACTACGACTCTCAGTTGGACCAGATGATCGTTGCCACCAGCAACAAGTTCACCGTCCTCAAGAAGCTCGCGGACGACATTGTTGTACTCCTCCAGCCCGCGCGCCCGGGCTCCTCATTGCCTGCCACCTTAATCGGCCTCCATGGCCGAAACCTCTTTCAAGCACTGGTGGCCCTGCGACTGCCCGCCGACGCCACGAAGAATGTCCACCTGGAGGTCGCGCTCGCTGCGAGGCGCCTCACCCTGCAAGAATTCGTCGACCTACACATCCACGTGTACGAGAAAATCGTGTACATAGGTATCTACAAGGCTAGTGAGGATGCTACAACGTTATCCTTCCTCAACCGGCTGGAAGCCTTGGATGCCTTTGCTGAGAAGCACCTCGACCTCGCCACAAAAGCCGCCGCTCCTTAGCCACCGGTCGGTGGCCCGGCGCACTAAGTTGAGGAGGAGGTCGTACATTTGTGGATCCATCTTTCTTCTAGCCTTCTGTAACCACCACTGTGATCACATCATCGTGGCCTTAATTCTTATTGTGCTATTGCTCGTTCCAGTCAATACCGACATGTGCGATCCCTTTGCTTAATTATATGCATCACTGTAACTAGTACTCCATCCGTCAATTTATAAGTTGTGCTTACCTTTTCCATCAACTTCGTGCAACGCGCGGGCATCTTGCGAGAAACACTAGAATATGTCTATATAATCCGTATGTGATAGTCCATTTGAAATCTCAAAAAAGACAAATACTCCCTCCGTCCAGAAATACTTGTCGAAGAAATGCATAAAAATGAATGTATCTAGAACTAAAATACATCTAGATACATCTATATTACTCCCTCCGTTCGGAATTACTTGTCTCGGAAATGGATGTATCTAGAACTAAAATACGTCTAAATACATCCATTTCCGAGACAAGTAATTCCGAAGGGAGGGAGTAGGAGTATATCAAAACAATAGTGATTTCTTTCAAGTTTGTGAACAAATACTACTATTCTACTACTTTGGATCCGTTGCAACGCACGGGCACATTGCTAGTAAAAGGAAAAGGTATGTCGCGTTCGCGTCACACCCCCACACGCCCGGGAATCGGGAGTACAACACGGCCCGTCCGGCACGACACATAGCTTAGGGAAGGCGTGTTGCCTAGCATTTTCACTTTCATGTGGGACCGCCATTGAGCAAACCGACACCCTGCCCGCCGCCGGGTTGGAAGACAGAAACAAGGGGAAGATCTAGTTGTAGCACGGAAGCCAAGAAATTTTGTGTCAGACGGGGCTCGTTGATAGAGTAGGAGCATTCCGTACTAGTACTACTCCTACTAGTACCAAGTTTGTACTCCTAATACTATATTACTAGTACTACCACTATACAACTAGTAGGTACGTGCATGGCACAACATCGTAGGAACAAAAAATGGGAAGATCTTGTTTTGGGTGATTTATCTTTTTTTCAATCAACGTAGTATGAATAATATGATGGGGGGCACCCATGAAGCTTATGTGGCTTGGTTGCATGGCTACGGAAGGTTAGAGAAAAATAAATAGATAATGTGTTTAGAGTGCACTCCACTAAACAGATATACTTTGGATCCATTACAACGGACCGGCACATCTATATCTATACCCCCTATATAGTGTGTGAAAAACATTGAAAGTTGGTCGTCGGATGAAGCCAATCCGACGGTACAAAGATGGCAAATCCGAGCACTACTGGCCGTTGGATATCATCGACCAGATTATGCCACATGTATAATCTAGAAGACTCCATGGTTGAACTTAATTCATGACTAACTTTGCCACAACTAAGCTTAGGCAAAGTTATTTGTTCTTCAAAATGACAGCCACAAGTTGGCAAGCCTAAGGGAATATTGCCATATTTTTTGTGTGTATGTCATGTGGGGCCTTAGTGTGGCTTGCCTAAGGTGTGGCTTGAACCAAACACTCACCTAAGTTAATCAAACTTGCCTAACCTTACATTCCACCAGATTTTGCCACATGTTAGAATCCAGAAAACTCCACATGTAGAAGCATAATGCACAAACCACCAGAATCTCATGCGTGCAATGCACGTTTAGTAAGAAACAAATTCCAGTTTTGGCACGAGCTCGTACTGCGGGAGCACCACAAGGCCTGCCGCAGGAGTTACATTTCCCTCTCGGGGCCCACGGGACCGAACTTCGGTGGCTTAGTGCCCGGCCTATGAGTCAACGACATGCAGACCTTAAATGCGGCTGGCCCACATGTCATTCTCATGGTGGTGGCATGGTTCGCGACTCACTCGTTCGAGATGAAGCAGCCGGTGGTGGCGTGGCCATGGCGAGGGTGCCACAGCTGGGCATCGGGGCGTTACGAGGCGTAGATGGCCACACCGGCGGGTACTACCTGTAGTACATGAGTACTCCAACTGAGGATTGATGCCCGGGATGAAATGTGTCACAGCCGCTGGATGAAAATTCGATGGTACGGGAGTACGGATCGGAGCACAGCAGCGGAGCAGGCAAACCGCGTCCAATCGGGTGTGTTTGTGGTAGAAAGTTGATGGTCGCCGCAGTTCATCTGGCCCGCATGTCATGCACACAAAGGCAGAGGAGCGGTGGGGCCGAGAGGGATGAGGGGAACGTCAGGGGAATGAGGATCCCCTGACGCGAACAATCCTACCATTCTGTCATTGACATGTGGGACCCATAAGCGTGGGTCCCACCTGTCAGCGAAGGAAAGGCAGGGCAAGGCAGTGATAGCCACGTCAGAGGATCCATGTCCATGTCGGGGGACGTCGTGTCGTGGGTTGGAGCGGCGTCGTGGGAATCGCGTGTGGGTGTGGCAGTGGTAGAAACAAGAAATATGATGGTCGTCGTGGTTCAACTTTCATGGACAAGCTGTCGTGTCTGATGACACATGTATATTAAAACTAGAGTGTTTATATTTCAAGCACGTGAACAAGTATTATTCTACTAGTTTGGATCCATTGCAATGCACGGGCCAGCACATTGGTAGTAGTAGTGTCCATCTCTATCTCTAGAGGCCTTCCCTTGTTCATCCTTTTCTCTCAAAATATAAACTACTCATACAAATGCATCTTGATGTTCCGTGGAACGCACGAGGATGTTTCCTTGGGGGTCTCTCCAGCGCGGCGTGGCCGTAGTTGCAAGTTGACGCCCCTTGAGATGCCGACATTGAGGGGCACTTGGATTTCCTCCAATGAGCAGGTAAGATGAGTTTGATCACGTAGTAAATGCATTCTAAAGACTACTTCCGTGTCCATTTCCTAATTCTCCCCCTGCCCACTGTTTCACAGGCTAGGCTCGGTGCGAGTGGAGATTGGCTTGCATATGTATGGGAGGGTACCAATATCAATTTGCACAACATTTACAATGGTGACACCGTTCCCGTAGAACCTTTTTCCAACATTGGGATCAGCCATGCAACGGGCCAACGCATGAATTGATATGATGGAACCATGGTGAGATTGGATAAGATAGCACGAACCTTGCACATGGCGGTCAAAGGCGGACCATGTTGTTTGCGGCCGATTTATTGCCGTACAAGTAGGAAGACGCTGTGCTCCTTTCTAAATGCATCTTCGCGGTGACAACCAGGGGACTTATTTTGTATGGGACACATCCTACGATATACTCCCTCTCTCCCAGTTTATTTGTTTTGAATCTTTTCATTTTATAAGTTTCAAATTCAAATTTAGAGCTCCCCATCACATGTTGAGATTACAATGTCCATTAAATTGTTGCGTGCATGTATAGTAAAGAAACAGATCTCGAGTTTGGCACGAGTTCGTGCTGCGGGAGCACCACAAGCCCTAGTGCAAGAGTTACATTTCCCTCTCAGGGCCGTCGGGACTGAGCTTCAGCGCCATACTACACCTACCTTTGAGTCAATAACATGTGGACCCGATAGGTGACTGGTCCACATGTAATGCTCCCGAAGGCAGAGGGGCAGTGGGCCCAAGAGGGGTGAGCCGCAGGTCGGGGGACGTGTGGTTTCATGGGTTCGAGCGGCGTCGTGGGAATCGCGGGTGGCTGTGGTAGAAACTTGATGCTCGCCGCATTTTAGGTGGCCCACATGTCATGCACACAAAGGCAGAGGGGCGGTGCGGCCGAGAGGGGTGAGGCGCACGTCGGGTGGCGTGGTGCCGTGGTTGGAGAGGCGTCATGGGAATCGCGAGATGAAACGTGATGGTCGCCGTAGTTGAACTTCCATGGACAAGCTGTCATGTCTACGGACACATGCACTGCATACCGATCACTGGAAGGAGTAGCAGAGAAAGCTATATATGTGGATAAATAGTTCCTTAGAGTCAAGCGGACCCACGCTACTACTCTGTTCCAAAGACATGCACACCATCTAAATAGTCCATCTATATCAATATACACCGAGAGGGAATAATTTTTTTTACAAGAGAGGAAATAGTTCATCCATCCATAATGCCCTCTTGCTGGTGCAGCGTTTTATTCTTCTTCTTCTTCTTCTTCTTTTTGTTGTTGTTCTCATTCTCTGTGGGAGATGGCTTCGCAAACAGCTCTTTGGACCTTGCAGCTATCTCGAAACTCACACGGGCATCGAGGGTAGCATATTTTATCCGCTCGTACGTCAAGGGATAATTCTCCCATCCAGACGACCTTAATGCCACCATCTCGTCACCCTTTTGAAGATTTGTACCGAGCACAAAATTTGCTACGTCGAATAGGGATGGTGTCTGTTTAGCACAATCTTCTACAGGAATTTTGATTCTGGTTTGTAGGTCAGTGATGCTTTTCAAATCAAGGTTGTACGGCTCCAGCTTCTGTTTGTCCCCTTCGATGGTTGCCCCACAGAAGTATACATCCTTCCGAGACAAGAAATCATGAAGCTCACCTGGTATGGAGGGCGAGTGTATGATGTGGTACACCAAAACATCATCTTCGAGGCACAGCTGAAGGACGGCGGCGTGCTAGATCTTCCCAGGGGCACGCTCCGTGTACTCTGCGTCGAGACCGATGACCCTCGTCTCTACCTTTTCGAGGGAGTTGGATACGTTGTTGATCCACTACCGAACAACCCTTGGGTGGATGGTGACGGTGGCAACTATGCGCATTGAGCCTTCGACAAGGACATGTTGGACGATAAAAACCTGCATCTCGATCTCTTTCGCCATTTGGAACCGCTGGAACGGAGGGCTATGGTTTGGAGAATTAGGATTAGATGGCTAGTCTAACTGAAGTAGTAGATGATTATTTAAAGAGGTTAAAACAATGTGAACGCAGTGGGGTTTGGATGCAAATGAAGACGAAGGGGAGGTGAAGAAGCCGAGGAGAATCGGTTCCCGATGGAGAAGTAAATGGGAGAAGTGGCGTGCAGGCAGTTGATTAGACGGCTAGGTAGACTAAACGAAAAGGCTATGCGGGTAGACTGATGAGTCGTACCTGTTCATGTACGTGCCCATCCTTCCTGATAGGTGGGACCTATGCAAACAGATAAAAAAATGTGTCATAGCTTTTTTTTAGCGCGTGAGTGGGAGACACAACATTCTCTGGTTAAGGAATACTCCCTCCTTTCGGTTTCTAGGACTTAATTCAAAAATCTCACCAACCAAGATAGATGGTGAGTGGTGGAATATTTTTTGTAGTTTGCAAAAGCACCTAATTAATGCTCTTGTTTTTCTCAAAAAATTATGTTTATCAATGCATTAATTGCAATGCATGCATGCATAAAGTACATGCATTGGTCAATTTTCTCTTAATACTTGCATGCAATGATTTAATGCACCTTGGAATCTGAACATGTGATGGGGAACAATCAAATTGAGCCTTATAAAATGGAAAAACTAAAATTTTGAGATAAGCCCTATAAATCAGAAAGGAGGGAGTACTCCCTACGTTTAGGTGAGTATAAGTCACCTTATGAAAATCAGGTTTTCCCAAAACCTTTAGGCGTGGAGCATTAACTTCCTGCTCGATCCCCTCCCAGCCTTGTTAGCCAGCGTTCTCTTCCTCTGCTGCTGCGTTATACCTTTCCATTTTTCCTCTTCTCAAGTGTGGAACGATCTGCATGCCGTCCTTGATGCACCAGAACGACCACTATATGCATCGCGGCAGGGCGTTGATTGGGCATGCATGAGAATTTGGTTCTGCTCGCAATATGGATGATACCTGAATGATGAAGTGAACAGGCATGCTAGCACAGGAGACCTATTTCCGCTATACAATACTGGAGTACTCATGTTCCTACTACTACTACTACTACTACTACTAGTAGTAGTAGTAGTAGTAGTAGTAGTAGTAGTAGTAGTAGTAGTAGTAGTAGTAGTAGTACAACAGTGGTACACTTGATGGTCAAAATACTATTCATCCAGTCCTAACAGTGAAGTGACAACACCCTGCGGCGAGGCGGCGTGTTTGGGTTACCAAAGTCAGCCTCACCCTGTGCACTGTGCAGTCTGTCACCGCCGTTGTATAGCACATTGGCGCCTCGCCTCGTCTCCCTCTCCGCTCCCATAGCACCACTCCATCTCCATCTCCTTCTCCATCTTCGTCTGTGTCTCCATCTCACTGTGCCCCCGTGTACCATCGCCTCACTCGCCTCCCCCAGTACCACTATTCCCTCGCTAGCCGCTCCAGCACTGACATCCTTCTCCCCCGTAAATCAAGCCCCCTTCCTAACTCCACCATGGCCGAACACGAACTGCGCAGCATCCATATGAGCCGCGATTGGAGCAATCTCCCCATTGACATCCTCAACCTCTGTTGTTCGTGTATGGATATGTTGACCGCCCTGCGGCTGGCTGCATGCTCGAGGGACATGCACATGGCTATCGTCGAAGCGAGGCCTAAGCTTTTCAAGACACCCTGCTTGCTGCTATCTGGTCTTGCGAGATTGGCTCACCATGATACGGAGGCGTGCATGATGCCCCTCGACTTCAATCCGATCTCCATTAGCCGAAACTTCTTTGCAGGTATGTAGTGTGTCGCTGTACATCATTTCCCTCGACATCGATCCGATCACCATCGCCCGAAACTTCTTGGCAGGTATGTACTGGGTCGGCATGAACTCCCACTGGATGGATGCCTTCAGAGAAGACGGTAAAAAGTTGGTGCTCGTGAACTTCCAGACCTCCCATGAGATTATCCTTCCTCCGTTGGATTATATAGAGTATTACCATCGCGGTCCAAGTCATCTAGATTACTATGTCAGTTGGACGGACCTTGTTTTGCAGAAGATTGTAATCTGCCAAGTGCCCACACGACATGCGAATTACGTAGACTTCAAGCTAATTGCCTTGTTCAACCGCAGACTCGCCTATGTTTACGCTGGTGCCTTCTTTAGCTCGAGACAACTCGGCTCGCAGTGGATCATCGTCAAAGCTGATACACACTTTTGTGATGCTATTGAACACAATGGCATCATCTACGCGATCGACAAAGCAGATGGCACCACGTATTGCTGGGACGGCGCGTGTAAGTTGTTTCCGCCTCATGTTAATGATGACGCCATGACACTGTTTGAACTTTTTGTGATGATTGGCATATCCCTGTTTGAGCAGAATTTGAGTAGAACTATGGCAATATATTAGAGACACCGTAAATCAGCTATATTTGGAATGAGTTAATTCATGCGATTGTGACCATGTCATTACAGCCAATTTGTACCCTGAATAATCAAACGGTTAGGAATATATGGATATAATCCTTATTTTATAGTAATATATATACTACTACAAAATATGAGTGTGTATCAATGGCCATGTTAGTTTCCTCATTTTCATGATGTAGAAACATGCACCACACTGTTGGTTTCACCTAACCATACAATAGAGAAGTAAATGTGCATATGGAGAACTCCATATTTGGAAGTAGTGAAATCCTGCAATGCTTACCATGTGAACATACCTATATTCGCCCTTCAACAATCAATGGCTAGAATAATATCCGCACAAAAATTTTGCCCGCAGAACACGAGTATATAACAATGCATGGTCTGTTAGTTACCTTGAAGAATTTGTTTGTGAGGACAGAACATGATTACATAACATGCATGACATGGTAGTTTCCTGTGAAGAATCGATTGCGAGATAACATGAGTATAACCATGCATGGCACTTCTATATTTTCGAACCCAGTATACATTTCCCTGTATTTTCCTCCCAGTTCCAACAGGGACATATCAATGATGTTTCTTGCATTATCCTACTCATACTCTGAACAATGTTGATCTTACATTAACAATGACTGTCCTTTTTTATATGATGTAGTGTCCCTACAGTTACTGCCCTTTGTAATCACACCACCTTTGCCAAAAACAGGGAAGCACAACTGGTTCCTCGCTCGATCAGACGACGGCAAAAGACTGATGATCATTCGGACACATGAGCCAGAAAAGTTATATTGCAAAAACCCCACTGTACATAAGCACCGTGTAATACGTGAATATACGGACAGTGGTTGTTACGTCTATGAGCAGGATACCAGCTTGTTGGGGCCTTTAGGATTTTTTTAGTTGGAGGCGGGTAAACAGCCTTGGTTCACACTCTCTGTTTCTCGGACTCAATTATCCAATTAACCAGGAGATCACCATTGGCAAGGACCTTGATGGCAGAGAGGCTCTGTTTGCTATGGAAAATTGTGTCTACACAGCGAGCCCTAGGAGTTCGGGAGCAAACTCCCCTGATTGTCAATGATACAGCCTGCAGCCAAAAGAAGGTGAGAATGACAAAGGCATCCGGATTAACTTTGATCCTTGGATGTCTCAATTACGACAGGCAGTGATGTGGTTCAGGCCTTCAAGTTGATTGGTAATTGGGCTGTTGCATCGAAAGGGTGGAGTACTGGTGTCTCCGGATCACTGGTCGCTGAAGCGGGGCTGCAAATTATGATGGTGTTGGATCATCTCTTCGAATGACTTTGTTGTCTTTGCTGCTGGTTCTGGATGGGTAGTTCTTTCTTTTGTTATGCATATTCCTTGTCATTTGGTCATCCTCGTCTATGTCACTCTTACTATGTAATAGTTGCTTCTGTTTAGAATGTCATTCTCGTCTGGATCACGAGAGTCTGAGCGCTGCAGATGGGTGTGTTTTGGTGGTGTAGCAAGACTTCTTATGAACTATCATGTCTTGTTGTTTATGTCAGTAGTAGTCACTAGTCAGTGTTTGAATGTTGTATATATCGTTGTTTTGAACTGTTTATTGTCTCGAACTACTGATGGGCTAAATAAGGGCATCACCATTCTACAGTGTTCAGAGTATATCTCCTTTTTTCAAGTTATATAATTTGAGCTCACTGTCTTTTCGATGATGTACACTTGTTTGGGCCAGTGAGGTGTCGTTGAATATGGTCCGAGTAGTAACGCAATGACAAACAGGTCAATTATGACTCTCAGGCCGGGCTCTCAAAAGATATTGAAAAAATAAAAGGTCGGGCTCTCCAAAAAAGAAAGAATAAGGACTCCTAGGCCAACATGTGGGCGCCACCGGTGTTTTCGTGCACTTGCGCGCCGAGAGCATATTGGCGCGTGCTCGAAATTCATGCTACCTTTTCATCCCCAGTCTCCCGCCCCTCCCCCACCTCTGGAATCTCGATTCCTACTCCAGTTCCCCCAAATCCCCCTCCTGTAGTCCCTGTACTCAAGTGCACTATCATGTCGCTGGTCAACGCGGATCTTCGAGCCGGAGATCTTGAGGTCCGTCCTACCTTCGGTCGCTGCGTCCTGTCGCTCAACAGTGGCATGGCGGCGCTTGACGACCAGTTTGCCGGCAAAGTGCTGATGGTAACCATCAACGGCGACTGGCCTCCCGTCTCGCCGGACGACCTTGTCAAAGATCTTGGCATTGCGCACGGCATCCAAATAAGTGACTTGCTCGTCGAAGTCTGTCCGCCATCGGCTGATTTCTTCATCAGGTTCCGGATAACTTTCGACTGCGGCCGTGTGTTCGAATCTTCCCGGCGTTTGTTCTGCGATGGCGTGCTGGTGAGCTTTGATCGGTGGCACCCAGGATGGGGCTCGGTGCCCTCTAAGCTTGAGTTTTTAACAAAGCTTACCTTCCACGGCATGCCTCGACGTGCTTGGAACAGCGAGTCCATGAACGAGCTTATCAACGACCTTGGAGGTGAGCTCGTAAGTATGTTGGTTCCTCCACACAGCTGGGCTCTGACGGTTATGGCATGGATGAAGAAGCCGTCCACCATACCGAAGGTGATTGGTGTTGAGATACCGGTGCAGGAACCGGGGTTGTACTATTCGTCACCACCAAGGCCGCTACGGACCACGTTAGGGATGTACCTATATTGAGTGTTCGTGCATGTCGAAGAAGTGGTCAATCCATAAATCGAAGTCCTGCCGCCGCCGCTGGTGCCAGGGTCCGTCGACGACATCCATTACAGGAGTCAATGTCAGACTTTCCCCGTGTTGCTCGGAACGATGGATGGCACAGGGCCTACTCCATCACGCGGTGGAGGCCACTGCTTCTTTGGGAGAAGAGGTAGGGCTGGCTGCCTGGATGTGCTATAATTTGAGGTAACAACTGAATCTTGTCAGATAGTACTAGTTAAATCCGAGCTATGGGTCTGAAGCACTGATATGCCAGTACATTTGATTGTGACCTATTCTAATTTTGTACCTGAACTTTTTTAGAAAGGGTTGTACGTCAACTTAATGTGCTAGCAGAACTTATTGTGTTGTCTGTCTATTTTCTTTGCACAACATTCAAGATATTTCCCCGTCATTTATGAAGACGATGAACCGTTATGTACAACTTCGTTGGTTTCAACATAGCCCATCCCGTAGCGATCCACTGCTTCCATCCTGATTGTGCCGCCTGCGTGAAATTTTTGTATGCAAGTTTCAGTGTGCTATGATGTTCTATATGATTGCGTCAACTATATAAGTTTTTACTGAGCATCAGCAATGCATATGGCTGAAAGATGTATTTACGAGCATCGACCAATGGGTCTCTCTCTCTCTCTCACACACACACACACACACGCACGCACACGCACAAGTGGGACCCGTTGAATTATTTATTTGCTCGTGACAGCTTTTAATTAGGTTCCACTGTAATCTAACTTTTTTCTTAAGTTATTAAATGAGCTCAGTGACTTCAAAAAGTTGTACAGAAGACTTGTTTGGGCCTTTCCGGCGTCGCTGAATGTGGGCTGAGTAACCATGTTAGGTTGTACTGTACTACACAGGCCTTTTTTTCAACATCAGCAATGCAACTGGGCCGACAGTTGTACACAATATCCGGGTCAACTTGTTATTCTCCGCCCCACTGGGCTGCAAAGTTTCCTAGGAGGTATGCATTAGGCTTAACAAGAAAATGGACTTTAAGAAATAATAAATGGGATGTAATTATAATAACTGGGCAGTTACTATGCACCAAACACGTAATTAGTTTGAAAATATATTATTTTTGGAATTTGGAAATTTTAATTTCATTACTTGTTGCCCGCGCAATATTTCGTTGGATTTTAACGTAATACAACTGTATTTTGAAATTATATTTAACCTGACTAGAAATTTCGGATAAAAATATTTCGGATCCCATCAAAATGTGGTTTCTTTTAATTCTGTTTTGAGCGGTTGTTTGAAATTATTAATCGTTGTCCTAGCTAGAAGTTGGGTTGTACTTTTAACAAACTGTAAATGGGCTGTAGTAAATTCCATTAGAATTAAAAAATGGGTTGTACATTCTTACAAATCGCAAATGGGCTATATGTTCTCTGCCAAATCCGAGCTGTGGGCCTACTAAGTTGACGCGTACCAAGGGCTTTGTCAACTTAGTCAATATAAATGATTCTAGCTGCAGTGATCGTACGATGTCCATCCAACGGTCGTAGTGCTTCTTCAACCTTTGGTCTTCTTGCTCCAGCCGCCCAAAGCAGCGTCGGTCGTGTCACTTGCTCCTGCCTCCCGTGGCCGGCTGTGATGTCGCGGAGGCCTCACCACCCCGTACTACTCCCACCGCTGGCCAGGCCATCCCTCTACTCACCCACACCCCCTGTTATTCTGCGGCGACGGCAGCCTCACACCGCAGCCGAACCAGTGAACCCTCGTACTCCTCTCCACGCGGGCTTCCACTGCTGCGTCTTCCCCGGCTCCGCGTTGTCCCCTTCCTAGGCCTCATCATCGTCTAGACCACCGCCCTGGTGCTCTCGGCGCAGCGTGGTCAACGTGGTCAATGGCCGACTTCCATCGGAAGAGTACTGTACGTGGAGAGGCTGACAGCTGGGTCCAGGCGGCCGCAAGGAAGTGCCTCCTTATTACGCGCAAAATAATTATTCCTCCACCTGACAGTAGGGACCCACCGGACGGGCCACCTTATTTCGCGAAAAAAGCGTTTCCCCCCTGACTGCTGGGACCCACCGGACGGGCCAGCGTATTTCATGAAAAAAAACGTTCCCCCCGCTATCAGCTCGGACCCACCGGAAGTGCCTCCTTATTACGCAAAAAAATGAATACTCCCCCTGCTAGCTGGGACCCACCATGGTGGGAGGCTGACTTGTGGGCCTACTAAGTTGACTAGGATGGGGGCCTTTGTCAACTTTAGTCAATATGAACGATTCTAGCTCCAGTGACCGTACGATGTCCATCCAACGGTAGTAGTGCTTCTTCAACCTCTGGTCTTCTTGCTCCAGCTGCCCAAAGCAGCGTTAGTCGTGCCGCGTGCTCCTGCCTCTCGTGGCCGGCTGTGATGCTGCGGAGGCCTCACCGCCCCCTACTATTCCCACCGCTGGACAGGCCCTGCGGCGACGGCAGCCTCACACCGCAGCCGAACCAGTGAACCCTCGTACTCCTCTCCGCGCGGGCTTCCACTGCCGCGTCTTCCCCGGCTCACCGTCGTCCCCTTCCTAGGCCTCGCCGTCGTCCACCTCCCTGGTGCTCTCGTCACGGCGTGGTCAACGTGTTCAAGGAATGACTTCCATCGGACGTGGATTGTACGTGCAGAGGCTAACAGCGGGGTCCACGGCCGCAGCAAGGAAGTGCTCCTTATTACGCGGAAAATAATGATTCCTCCACCTGACAGCTGGGACCCACCGGACGGGCCACTGTATTTCGCAAAAAAATGTTTCCCCTGACTGCTGGGACCCACCAGCTACATCTTGGCATGCAAGGAAGTGCGTCCTGGCAAAAAAACGATTCGCCCCCCTGACTGCTGGGACCCACCAGCTACACCTTTGCACGCAAGGAAGTGCGTCCGGGCAAAAAAAACCGATTCGCCCCCTTGACTGCTGGGACCCACCAGCTACATCTTCGCACGCAAGGAAGTGCGTCCGGGCAAAAAAACGATTCGCCCCCCTGACTGCTGGGACCCACCAGCTACATCTTCGCAGGCAAGGAAGTGTCTGACAGTCGGAACCCACCTGGTCGAAGCGTACGTAGCGTTGTCATTTTGGTCGTGAACGTGTACGTACATATATACTGGTCGATGTAGAGGGGCGTATGTGTCGTAGTAGAGGCGCGTACGTGTCGTAGTAGAGGCGCGCACGTAGCATGTACACGTACGTACAGCGGCCAGGGTGCAAGAAAGAAAATACGGCCACGTATGTGTACATACGGGCGGGGTCTCGAACGCCTACTCGCGCATACGTACATGGTTGGGTCGGAACAGAGAAATAGCATCGTCGTCGTGTTCCTAGGGAGCCAACCGGCTGGGTCGGAATGGAATGTGTGGTCGTGTTCATCGGGAGGGCTTGGACGGAACAGGCGATGGAAATGAAGCTTGGCGTACCGCAGAACGGAGGAAACGGACCTCCTACGTTCAGAACGGGGTCCTGTTGACCGGGAGGGGTGTGGCGTACCACAAAATGGAGGAAATGGACCTCCTGCGGTCGAAGCGGGGATCCTGTTGATCGAGAGGGGTGTGGCGTACCGCAAAATGGAGGAAACGGACTTGTGTTGGAGCGCTACGGTCGAAACAGGGGTCCTGTTGATCGGGAGGGGTGTGGCGTACCACAAAACGGACGAAACAGACTTGTGTTGGAGCGCTACAGTCGAAACGGGGGTCCTGTTCATCGGGAGGGGTGTGGCGTACCACAAAACGGGACTCCATGGGATACTGTTCATCTCCACCGTCGACCTCCTCCAGCCTCCACAGGCTACCGTCGACCTCCTCCAACCTCCACGGGCTCCTGTTCATCCAGCCTCCACCGCGCGCTACTCCACCGGCTAGTGTTCAACCACCCCTCCACGGGCACCCCTCCACCGTCTACTATTCATCCAGCCCTCCACACTACGGGGTCCTGTTCAACCACCCATCCACGGGCACCCCTCCACCGTCTACTGTTCATCCAGCCCTCCACCACACCACGGGGTCATGTTCATCCAGAGGCAATGCCACCGCTCCCTGTTCATCCAAACCCCCCTGCAACGCTCATTGTTCATCGCAAAGGCAGCATCGATCGGCTTCAGTTAGCAGCAGTAGCGAAGGAATCGCTCGATCGGGTTCAGTTAACAGCCATCGATCGATCGCTCGGGTTCAGTAACGCGTAGCTTGCAGTGCAATCGCTCGGGTTCAGTTAGAGCCCAACGCCTCGCTTGGGTTCAGTTAGAGCCAACGCCTCGTACACACACGCGTACGTGTATGAGAGAAACCCGCATCGCTCGGCCCCCGAACTCCCACCGTAACCGGGAACTCCCTGAAATTTTCCTCGCCCTCGTTTCTACCATGGTTTTTCCCATCATGGACGGCCCAAAGAATGTCATGCAGCTGCGTCTCCGGCCCGCCCAGGACAAAAAGCCCATTTTCTGTCATGATTTTTTGTCATAGAAGTAGGAGCCCACCACATCTATGATGATACTGGGTTTTGTCACAATTATCGTCATAGAAGTGTCATATGTATGACAGAAAAAAATTCGTTCGGCCCAAAATGTCACGGATGTGTCTTTTTTTGTAGTGTTATAGCCTAGCTGGGCAAGGTTAGGCGTTTGGAACTGTTAAAATATGTTAGCTTTTGTGGGCCAGCTAGCTTGGGTGGGTAGAAAAACCTTGCTAGCTTAGAAGAGCCAGATCGGCTCACTTCCAACGTCAAACTTCCCGTACTCACCACTATGACCAGCCTAAGCAACGTAACCAAACGCTCCTTACTTTGCCTTGTTATCTCCCCCAGAAACCCAATGCATGGAGCGCAACTACGCGTTGATCAGTCAAGAAATCAAAGTCGGCTTGCATGCGAGTTAATACATGGCCATGCATGGTAGCTAAAACGACATCTCTTAGTTGTTGGGATTAATTGTTGCATTCAAAGACAGAAATTGGGGCTTTGATTGGAGGAAGGAACGGTCAAGTTTCTCCTTCTCCTCCAATCTGCTTGCACCTTGGTCCCTCTACACCTTCTAACATGACTTATTACACCTAGACGGAGGGAGTAGTACGAGATACGGTGGCACATCGACTTAGGTCGAATACAAGTGCCCAAAATTGTGTGCATGTTATAATAAGGATTCACTTAAAATAGTACGTGAGCGAACAGAAGGATCAATTGGATAGTGTACACGAGCAGTAGCGAGATGTGTGAGGTAAGATACACCGTTGGCGCTTTTAATGTTTCTTATTAATTTGTTTGTTTCACCCTCTGACTGGTGGGACCCAACGTACTACGTGGAGAGAGGTAAGGTGACTAAGGCTGCATTATTTCTGTACTACCACCACTGCTTTAAATCCCATAAGACCTTAGACTAGTCACAATGGCTAGTAACTTAGACTAGTAACATGCATATGTTACTAGTCTATGTTACTACCTCTATAGTGGGGAGTAACATTGTGTGGTATCATGCAACACTTCATTTATTAGATTGTAGACTCATTTTGTCTTGGTATGTGTGATGTTACAGTAACTAGATATGTTTCCACATGCCTCTCTTTCCTCATTAACTACTCGCCACATCATCTATTTTGCTTGAAGATGTGTGATGTTACCACCTATGTTACTCCCACTGTGGATAGTCTTACCACCAAAGCCACATGACATGATTATGATTTAAATCCCAATGACTCCCACGCAAAAAAACACGGCATGCTTGTCACACGAATGCAGGAAAATATAAAAGGTTATTTTCCTCTTGTTGAACATAACGGGAGGGTGGTGTAGCGGGTTAGCCTATTCGCTCATCAAACTTGAGGTCTCGGGTTCGATAACTACACTTGAGCATAATTTTGTTTTTGTTCGACTTCTTTCTTCCACCCAATGACAGGTAGGCCCCGCATGACAGAGAGAGAAAGTGATCCAGGGCGGTGCCAGGAGGATTCTTTGACTGGTCAAAATGGATGGATACGGAGATATATGATCTTGTAGTGACCGTATAATCACCTCATCATGTATACGCTGCAGCCTCGGCGCTTGTTTTCTAGGGTTTGCACTCTTCACACACTCTCTCCAGTATATATATACACGCTAGAGCCTCGGCGCTTGTAGTTGCTCTCTTCACACTCTCTCACCCTCTCCAGATCTAAACAAGTCTTCGTTGGCCTCTCTCTCTCCCCTCACTGCTGGTCAAAGAGCCAGTAGGATCCGTCCACTTGGAAGGGAAGGAGGCTTAACGTTGTCGCCGTCGGCAAGGGAGGGAATCCACTACCAACGTAGCTGTTCTCTTTCACCCAGCGGCGGCGCGGGAGGGCCTCCGACCTCTTCTTCTTTGTCGCCGTACATAGTGCGGGCCGAACGGCCTCCGGTCGCCCACCGAACCACACCCCAAGAACCTTAAGGTATAATTTACTTATTCCACATGCATTCATCTAGCTGCATGTGGGCTTTTTCCGCTTATGCTCTCGAATATAGGTGTTGGATCAAATAGGAAAGTAGTGGGGAAAGTTGTATAGCATGAATCTAGGACGTGGTTCAAAGAGGAAAGGAATGGGGGAAAGTAGTAGGGAAAGTTGTATAGCATGAATCTAGGACATGGTTCAAAAAGGAAAGGAAGGGGGGAAAGTAGTGGGGAAAGTTGTATAGCATGAATCTAAGACGTGGTTCAAAGAAGAAAGGAATGGGGGAATGGGGAAAGTTGTATAGCATGAATCTAGGACATGGTTCAAAGAGGAAAGGAAGGGGGAAAGTACTAGTACAGACTGGCTATCCAGCACCTACATTGGTCGAAAAGGGGAAACAATGACAAACGTAGTACGCACATCTGTAACGAACTGATCTTTTGTTTTGGGGGACAAGGCTGTAGAGTTTGAGCAGGACTAGATTTGCTACGCTCACATAGGAAGAGGTGTCTAAAGATAACAAAATTGGGACTAACACAAATATGCTCCTTGGTTGTTTGTTCTTTGTTGCAACAGACTGTGCATCAGCCCTTCATACATCGGTAGATGCACATGGTGCTGGTGCATCCACTGTCCCGTGCAACTCTTTAGCTGTTGTTAATCTAAGGCCCTATTTGGTTAAAAACTCCCTAGTCCCTACCTGCTTGGTACCAGGGACTAAACATGGACTAGAGGTTATTAAATGACATGCTAAAAGACCATGCTACCCCTAGTAATGAACTAATAGAGACAAGGTGCGATGCGGGGCAGGGGCAACTATTGGAAAAAGTCCCAAAAAGACTCTCCCTCGGGGTCTTCTTTCTTTAGTCCCAAATGCCCACTTTTAGTCCCTAAAAGTCCCTCCTGTTTGGTTTAGATGGGACTGACACGGAGTTTTTTTAGTCCCTACACCAAAATGTCCCTGTAAACAAACACCCTCTAATAATGCCACTGGAAAATTGATGCAATGCCACAGTTATTTCCTTTGCACCTCTGTGTAAACAGGGTTATCTACTTCACCTCGTTGCTATTGTGAGCTTTTGTTGCACTGGACAAAACACTTTTGTTTTAGGAGTGTTTTGTGCAGTTCGACCAAAATGTCACACCGACAACGTTGCTTGATTGCTTGATCTTTGTGGAACTGCACAAGAGGAGATCTTACTTCCTATCCGTGTTGGCAAATTTGGTTCAGATCTTCTTCTTGTGAGTTGTTTGAATTCCACGTCATGAGAGGTCAGTAATAGCCTTCTTTCACATGATTGTGCAGTGTGCTTTCATAGGTTGTGCTACTTGTACGGTAATGTTGCTTGATTTTAGTGAACTGCACAAATGGAGACAAGACTTCCAATCTGTATGTGCACTGTAATATCCCATTGAGGTAAGATCAGGATATTTCTCAACTGTTGGCCTGTATTTTGCAACTTCCATCAAAAAATTAATGTTGTTGTTTAGTGTTATACTTGTGCTCCCTAATTGACATGCCAAATCTTACATTGAAGGTGAAGCTTGTCTGTTATTGAACCAAGTGATGAAGGGGAAGAATAAGTGGAAGAAAAACAAAAATCAACTCCTGGTGTTGTAATGAAGCACTTTAACTGTGATGACACAAGTAATGATATAGTTTTGCATCTTGATTTATTGCTATGGCTGGAATGAGCAATTGTTTTGCAACTCATTTGATGCCACTCTTAATGTAATATGTAATTATCTCTACTTGTGCAAACATGGATCTTCTTTGAAGATACCATATATTTTAGTGGAACTGCACAAGAAGATGTTGGAAACATTAAACTAAGTAAGCATGGCAACCACAGTAGATAGTGACAGATGGTTCCGGAGAAGTGCTTGATCTGTATGCTATACACAATAAGCCTCCTGACAAAGGTTGGTACTCGCCCATGGATTTCATACATATGATTGAGCTTTGTCATCTCTATTGGTGTTGTGCTACTGTTTAGATAATGTCATGAGAAAGTGGTATTGTCCTTGAGAAGTGCTTCATCTGTGTTGTTCTAAATATTTCCTTTCCTTTTTTCGAGCAAACAGGGATGCTAGCATTTAGTTGTCCTGTTGTCTTTGCACAACAGGATCATCCTCCTCCGAAGAAGAACATGGAGTACGTGAAGTGACTAGTTCCGATTATGCCAGGACGAAGAAGCCATGTCTATCTTCTCATCGGAAGGAGTAGTTGAAGTATGGTTACATTACTCCCCACAAGACCAAACTAACTTTAGCTCAGAAGGACTGACAGATCTCCATTTTTTTGCTGTGATGCGCAAGTACAATGTTGTTCTAGGATTCTTTCCGGTGAGTTCCATTATTTTAAAAGTGTGCTCTACATGGACCATGTAGGTGCCTGTTTAAACTGTCACTTCATAGTATAGTTTGCTTTATACTAATCGCTTTTTTGTATTTGTGCAAACAGGGGTGCTTAGCTTGATTTCAATGGAAACTGTGCAAAATGTTCATGAATACATCAAATCATTCATTTCCACCCCAAGAAAGGAGGTGTCGATAAGTTCAAGGCGTTGCAACATATAAGGGTGAAATCATACAAGCTACGTGTGAATTTGGTTGATTTTGGTGGAACTGGACAAAAAGAACAGCTAGTTTATTTAGCACGAGGTGCCATGTCAATGTCCGAACTAATAGCAAACCCTACCCATTCCACAATTGTAGGCATTTGATATTTTGGAATGGGAAAACCTTGTCAAAGTTTGCTCATTGATGTATGAAAAACAACAAGCATTTGACATTTTGGAATGGGACAACCTTGTAAAATTTTGCTCATTGATGTTAGGAAGAAGATGCGTTTGATATTTTCGAATGGGACGCCCTTTGCTGTCAGCAGCGTGATCGATTTTTCTTTATTATTTAGTTGTGAAGTAAATATTGGCTCTGACATGTGAATCGTTGAGATGCATAATCATTGATTGTTTTGAATGTTATCTATGAATTGCCAGGCCTGTGTGTTTGATTGCAATGTACAGGAACACTAAAAAGCTGCTCAAACTCTTTGTACTCCCTTTGTTCCTTTTTACTTCGCACATTGTGAAAGTTCATACTTTTTTCTATAAGATTGGTCAAAGTAGAGATACTTTGACTGCAGACAAAACTTGTATGCATACTAAAAAGGACCAGAGGGAGTACATGGGAAACTGCTGCAAACGAGGTGATCACCCTGGGAATAATGCTAGTATGTATTGTTTTGCATGTTCATCCAATGCCAGTGATACAAGAATTTGAACTAATCGAACTAAATTCATTCATACATGGTCGGATTTCATATAAACATGTCGGATTTCATTACATTTCATACATTCTTGAATTAAAAGGGGTGTGCTGGAGGTATAATTAATTAACCGAAGCTACCCACCTGTGTCCGGCTGAGCCGAACAGAAGCTTCTTCTCCAGCAGACTGAGCTTCGGTGACTTAACTACAGGTGGAGTTGGGTAACTAACATGTGGCCTAGATGCCTGTTGGGCCCATGTGTCAGTCAGCCAACTGCACCAGCAGTTATTTACAAGCAGCGTCCTTCTCCAACATAGCTCTCCGACTCCACGTCACCGCTAAGAAGCTAATCGGCCGTCAATGGTCAACCCGCCTAGCTTGGCTTCAAAGAAGGGTAGCAGCGGTGGCCTTACTTGGACCCGAGCGGCGGCGACCTACCGTGTTCTACTTTTCCTCATTTTCTGTGTGGAGCGGCCTCGTTGGCAGTGGGGCGGGGCCTCAACGGAGCCGGCGATGTCCTTTGTCTCGTTGTCAGTGGGGCGGCGCCTCGGCTGAGCAGGGGAAATCCTCCCCCTCGTTGCCGGCAGGTTGGGGCCTCGGCTGAGCCGGCGATGTCCTCTGCCTCATTGTTGGCGGGGCGGGGCCTCGGCGGAGTAGGGGGCCTCCACCTCAGTGCCGGCGGGGCGGAGCCGGCGGTGTCCTATGCCTCGTTGTTCGTGTCGCGGGGCCTCGGCGGAGCAAGGCCTCGTCGACGCCAGCGAAGCGATGACTTGGAGCCGGCATTGTCCTCTGCCTCGTCCTCGGTCTTGCCAAACAGCGCCTCACCCGCTTCATCGCCCTCTTTGTAGGTGGCCGCAGCATCCGCCACCCGCATGTGGTACCGCCAGCGCTCGAGGCGGCCCTCGCAGGTGGAGCGGTATGAGTCGAGCAGCGCCTCCTAATCCGCCCGCTCCGTGGCAATCTGCTCCTCCACGTGTAGGTGCTCCTGGAGGAGATGGTGGTTGTAGGGGGCATCGGCCTGCGCCTCCTGGAACTGCTCCTGACACTTCTACCTCACCGTGTCCATGTATTGGGCATGGGCCTCGCCGATGGTAATGGTGCAATGCACCCGAGAGGATGGCGCGGAGGAGGGGGTTGGCGCCGGATCGTCGACTACCCCATGTTCTCCATTGGGACGTCGTCGTCCTCCGGCTGCCTGTCGGCCATCCATTTGGCAGCAAGGGCTGCCATCTCCTTGTGGTCCATCGTCTGGCCATACCTAAGAGCACTAGAGCGCGAGGAAGCCATGGTGGGCAGTAGTGGTGTGGAGAGGAGAAAGGGAACGGAGGCGGGTGACTGCGGCTGTGGCCAGTGCAGCAGGTTATATAGCAATGGTGGGCGGCGGAGGGACGGACGTGTGGCGCCGGAGTAGCGCTTCGGCAACCGCGTATCATTAGTGTGGGCGGCAGACGGACTAACGGACGACACTTGTGTCGTTTGAAGGCGGAGCAATCGCCTGCACCGGGAAGCGGGGCGGGCGGCGCCGACCATTTCGGGTGGAAAGCACGTGCAGGCGAGGGAGGTGGTCTGGGTGGGCCAGGGCAGTCAGACTCGTGCTTGGCAGTGGGTTGGTCCAACAGTCGGACATGCTGCCTTGCCAGCGAGCTCACCAAGCTGAGCGACGACAATCAGACGATGGACATAGCTTCCGACCAGGAGCCGACGCCATTGTCCAAGCCGGTTCATGCCGTCTTCACCATAGAGCAGGTGCGGCCGCACTTTGACACCCTAACGGCGGAAAATCTACCAGCGCAGGAGGACCTGTGCTGCAACCTCCATCTCCTCAACAAGCACCGGTGAACAAGCGAACGACACTATCGTCACGGACATGTGGCCCTATGATCCTGGCTTCCTGAATGAGCAGTCGGCGCTGTATCAGACCATCTGTAGGACCCGCAAGGCCCTCTCCGTCGTACTTTGAGTTGTTGTGCTCGCCATGGCGCCACCGTCTTGTGTTGTCAACATGGTCAACGGACATGAGGAATGAGGAGATGACTTTACTTGGGGAGGATGAAAGTGAGGACCCACCAGGGCCATAGCCACACGTACGCAAGTGCCTCCTTATTATATACAACTGTAATTTTTTTGCTTTCTCCTGGTTTCCTGACATCACGGTCCCACACCATTGTCAACCTATGTAGTCAATAAACGGGCACAAGGAGCAGACGACAGCTGGGACCAAGCAGCTCGAGCAGTATTTGTGTTTTTTAGGTGTGAGCACTGCAGAGTTTTTTTTGAGCGATGTTTTCGTTGTTGTTCAGAGGAGAGCAGGGTATTAACTGGGCGGGTTGTGGCCCGTCTAGCCCAGGCCAGATATCCAGCCCAGATATTAATTTTTTTCATGCTGAAAATGGCTAGTCCAGCTATACTTTTTTTTGAGGAATACACAGGCAAGGTCAACTTGTTATTCTCCGCCCGCTGGGCTGCAAATCTTTCCTAGGAGGGATGCATTAGGCTTAACAAGAAAATGGGCTTTAAAAAATATTAAATGGGATGTAATTATAAAAACTAGGCAGTAACTATAAAAAAATGCACCAAACACGTAATTAATTTATAAAATATTATTTTTGGATTTTGAAAATTTTAATTTCATTAATTGTTGCACGCGCAATGTTTCGTTGGATTTTTACGTAATACAAATTTATATTGAAATTTTATTTAATCTGGCTAGAAATTTCAGGATAAAAATATTTCGGATCCCATCAAAATATGGGAAATTTTATTGAATTCTGTTTTGAACGGTTGGTTGAAATTGTTAATCGTTGTCCTAGCTAAAAAATGGGTTGTATTTTTAACAAACTGTAAATGGGTTGTAGTAAATTCCATTAGAATTCAAAAAAGGGTTGTACATTTCTTACAAATCTCAAATGGGCTATAAGTTCTCTGCCACACAATTGTGGGCCTACTAAGTTGATGCATCCCCTCAAAAAAATAAGTTAACGCATATGCAAGGCTTTGTCAACTTATAGTCAACACACGGTTCTAGCAGCAGTGGCCGTTGGATGTCCTTCCAACGGATGTCATGCTTCTTCTTCAAACTCAGATATTCTAGCTTCACCCGCCCAAAAAATGATTCCTCCCCCTGACATTTGGGGCACACCATTTCGGAAGCTGACCTGTGGGCCTACTAAGTTGACGCGTACCAAGAGATTTGTCAACTTAGTCAATATTAACGATTCTAGCTGCAGTGATCGTACGATGTCCATCCAACGGTCGTCGTGCTTCTTCAACCTCTGGTCTTCTTGCTCCATCCGCCCAAAGTAGCGCCGGTCGTGCCGCCTGCTCCTGCCTCTTGTGGCCTGCTCTGCTGCCATGGAGGCCTCACCGCTCCCTACTACTCCCACCGCTGGCCAGGCCATCCCTCCACTCACCCACACCCCTTGTTATTCTGCGGCGACAGCAGCCTCACACCACAGTCGAACCAGTGAACCCTCGTACTCCTCTCTGCGTGGGCATCCACTACCGTGTCTTTCTCGGCTCCGCGTCGTCCCCTTCCTAGGCCTCGCCGCCGTCCACCGCCTTGGTGCTCTCGGCGCGGCGTGGTCAGTTTGGTAAACGACCAACTTCCATTGGAAGAGTACTATACGTGGAGAGGCTGACAGCTGGGTCCACGGCCGCAACAAGGAAGTGCCTCCTTATTACGCGGAAAATAATGATTCCTCCACCTGAGAGCAGGGACCCACCGAAAGGGCCACCGTATTTCACTAAAAAATGTTTCCCCCCTGACTGCTGGGACCTACCAGCTACATCTTCGCACGCAAGGAAGTGCGTCCATATTACGCGCAAAAAAATTATTCACCCCCTGACTGCTGGGACCCACCAACTACATAGTGCCTAACAGTCGGGACCCACCTGGTCGAAGCATATGTAGCATTGTCATTCTGGTCGCGAACGTGTACGTACATACGATCGGTCTGCCTGTAGGCTGTAGCGATGAACCGTGGCTATGTAAGGAAGGGCGCGTGTCGTAGTAGAGGCGCGCACATGTCGTAGTAGAGGCGTGCACGTAGCATGTACACGTACGTACAGCGGTCAGCCTGCAAGAAAGAAAATATGGCCACGTGCGTACATACGGGCAGAGTCTCGAGCGCGTACTCACGCATATATATACGGATGGCCAGGGCTTGTGTACATGGAAAGGCAACAGACGGCAGCGATGGCGTACTGTTCATCAGGCAGCGAACTGGCTCGGTCGGAATGGAGAAACAGCGTCCTGTTCATTGGGAGGCAACCGACTAGGTCGGAATATGTCGTGTTCATCGGGAGCCCACCGGCTTGGACGGAACAACTGATGGAAACGAGGCCTGGCATACCGCAAAACGGAGGAAACGGCCTTGTGTTCGACCGGCCACGGTCGAAATGGGATCATGTTCATCGGGAGGGGTCTGGCGTACCGCAAAACGGAGGAAATGGACTTCTCTTGGTCCTCCTACGGTCAAAACGGGGTCCTGTTGATCGGGAGGGGTGTGGCATACCGCAAAACGGAGAAAATGGACTTGTGTTGGAGCGCTACGGTCGAAACGGGGTCCTGTTCATGAGGAGGGGTGTGGCATACCGCAAAACGGGACTCCACGGGATACTGCTCATCTCCACCGTCGATATCCTCCAGCCTCCACGGGCTACTATTCATCCATGTCGACCTCCTCCAGCCTCCACCTGTGACTGTTCATCCACGGGCTCCTGTTCATCCAGCCTCCACCGTGCGCTCCTCTACCGGCTACTGTTCAACCAGCCCTCTCCATGGGGTCCTGTTCAACCACCCCTCCATGGGCTACTGTTCATCCAGCCCTCCACCGGCTACTGTTTAACCAGCCCTCCACCAGCTACTGTTCAACCTTCCCTCCACGGGGTCCTGTTCATCCAGCCCTCCACGGGGTCTTGTTCATCCACGCCCAACCAGCTCGATCGATCGAGGTCCTGTTCATCTAGCGGCAACACCACGGGGTCCTGTTCATCTAACCCCCCACCGGGAACTGTACATCCAAAGCCCCCCAACAACGCTCACTGTTCATCCAGAGGCAGCATCAATCGGCTTCAGTTAACAGCCATCGATCGATCGCTCAGATTCACTAATGTGTAGCCTGCAGTGCAATTGCTCGGGTTCAGTTTGGCGAACGCCTCGCTCGAGTTCAGTTAGAGCTTAATGCCTCGCACCCACGCGTGTACGTGTATGAGAGAAACGCACATCGCTCGGCCCTCGACCACCCACCGTAACCGGGAACTCCCCGATATTTTCCTCACCCTCGCTTCTACCACAGTTTTTTCCGTCATGGACGGCCCAAAGAATGTCATGCAACTACGTCTCCGGCCCGCCCAAGACGAAAAGCCCATTTTCTGTCTTGATTTTTTGTCATAGAAGTAGGAGCCCACCACATCTATGATGATACCGGGTTTTCTCACAATTATCGTCATAGAAGTGTCATAAGTATGACAGGAAAAAAATTCATTCAGCCCAAAATGTCACAGATGTGTCTTTTTTTGTAGTGGTTGCTCTCTCTCTCTCTCTCTCTCTCTCTCTCTCTCTCTCTCTCGTGTTCTTGCTCTCAAACCCGCGGATTTCGATCTCTTAGCTCAAAGTTCCGTTTCTGAAATTGTTTTGGGGGACTACTACTTGGTATGTGACTCCACCATTGGTCCAATTAGTTTTTTCTTTACCGGATTATATTTTGAATAATTAGCTACTCTTAGTGCTGCTGTAGATGAGCTTGCATGTTGAATTTTTAGAGTTCTAAGTAGTTTGAATGCTCAGTATGGCCTCTATACATCCCTATGAGTAGTTGCTATCAATCTTGTGAAGTTTTGTTGGCAAAATTTTGTAGACTAAAAATTTCAGAATTTTGTTCATAGGAATAAGATGAGATTCTTTAGGAAGTTTGCTTCCAAGAAGAGCTCCAAGGGAGTCATCGGGGAGTCATCAGACAATGGTCTCCGTACTCGGAGAATGGCAAAAGTGCAACCGTGTGAATGGCCGCATAACCCCTTCATGGATGGAGCCGGGATCCGTCAAGAGTTCGCACAATTTGGTGCTAATGCTGGTCTCACTGACTTCATCGCAGCTTACTGTGAACAATACCATCTCCTTACAAATTCCTTTGTGCAAAGCTTTCATTTTTTGAGTAGGAATAACCCCCCGAGGTGCAGTTTAATTTATATGCTAAAACCCGTTAGGTACCACTTACTGAATTTTGTGACATATGCTTGATCCCTTCTGACGGGGAAATAAGAGAATCTGGACTTGCAGAGTTTGAGGATTTCTATCGCACTCTGTCAGTGGGAGACGAGAGAGGGGTGTCGAGTGTTACCGCCACTAGCTTGTAGTTTCCTTCTGTGCATTATTTCATTATATCAGTGTGAAGTGTTTACTTGCTAGAGAGAAGATTGGTGCACTTAGTGCCCCCGATTTTGCTGTCTTACACGTGCACTTTACGATGATAATAGCTATAACCTTGGGGCTATCATTGCACGTCTCCTGCCCCTTACTAGATCCAAGGTAAAATTCATGGCGGTATTTATGCGACTCGTTTAGCGAGTCATTTTAACCATTTAGATTCGCCAACATGATTATTGTTTAACCAAGGTTTATTTAGATCATCGGGCTATGGCAACTCATCAATTTATTGATGGCGAGAACACTACTATTCATATTCCTTACAACCTGGTTTTCAATGAGAATACCCGTGATATTATCCCATTGCCTGCACTTGCTTTGTTTGATTCTATTGCCAGGGGCGGATACAGGATCATGCCAAAGGACATCGTCGCCTACGGGAACAACCAGGCAGCGGCTAAGGAGGAGCCTCAGGAGTGGGACGCTCAGGTGCCCACTCCACAGCACTTCAACATGGGACCCGAGGGTTACTACGAGTGGTGATTACTAAGCTAGGCCAAAAGCCTAAACTTGGGGGAGTATGTATTTCCATCGACATTACATTCATGTTCACACATTTCATTCCATCTGTTGGTGTCCACACTTTTTAATTGTATTATCCATGCTAAATTTATTTTCTCGCTTTCTTCTTGTGTGTTTGAAAAACTTTGAGAAAACAAAAAACAATATTTCTTGCTTCTTTTAGGTTTTTCTTTCTAGTTTAGTTAGCCGTAGTATTAAAAAGAAAACCCAAAAAGATTTCCTGGTTCTTCTTTTGCATGTTGGGAGCTCTCTCATGTAAATAGTTTTTCTCATTTTTGTTTTTCCCTTTAATTTGCTTTGTTCAAGAAAGACTAAAAACTCCAAAAATATTTTAGTGTGTTTTTCTCAATTTCTTTTCCTTTTTATTGAGTCATACCGAGGAGAAGACCACGATGAAAATGTTGGGTGGCTCTCATATGCATTATTGTTGATCTAATGAGGAGCCCAATTTACCTTGTCTTCTCCTTCTGAATAAAACTTTTGCAGATTCTAGCTTAATCCATGGCACTCTTGCACTATTATTATTTTCATATCATTTGGTCGTGCGAGTGAAAGGCAATAATGACGATATTTGATGAACTGGTTGTGGTAGAGAGAAACGGGTATGAACTCAACTTGTTCTGTTTTGTAAATATGTTTAACCTAGTATCCATGATTCAGCCTATTATGATCAAACATGTTTGCAATGACAATTAGAGATTATAGTTTTTCATGCCATGCTTAAGTAGCTAGGAGTGGATAATGATTTATCTTAGATTTCAACATTGTGTTAAAATGATTGTGATGCAGTATAATGATATGGTATCCTCCTCCAAATGTTCGAGTGGCTTGACTTGGCACATGTTCATGCATGTAGTTGAATCAAAACCAACATAGCCTCTATGATATTTATGTTCATGGTGTCTATATCCTACTCATGCTAGTATCCAATGTTACTTATGCATAATGCATGTTCATGATCATTTTCGCTCTCTAGCTGGCCGCTTCTCAACCTATTTGCTAGCCTTCGCCTATACTAAGCGGGAAAACTGCTTGTGCATCAAAATCCTGAAACCCAAGTCATTCCAGATGAGTCCACCATATATCTACCTATATGCAGTATTACCCTTTCGTTCTAAGTAAATTTGCATGTGCCACCTCAAAAAAACTTTAAATAAACATCCATTTTTGTGTGTGTGGATTATTCATAGAGTGACAGGAGGTAGTCAATATCTTCCATGCTAAGCGGGTTATTCTCGTGATGAGTGTTTATTCACTTGTCCTCGCACGACAGGGGCAGTAATAGGGATTCCCAGTCCCGAATTCAAAAATTGCAAATAATTAAACAAAACTCCCCCGTGACTGATGTTAGTATGGACGGTACCCATGAATTCGGCTAGCCGTGGAGTGTGTTTGTTGGTGGAGTGGGAGTAAACCTCTACTTTTATCGCTTTGGAACCACCACTAATGTGTTTAGCATGAAAGATATCAATAAGTAATGGTCGCGAAGTAAACATGAAGGGTGCATTTCTCAAAATTTCATTTATCTCTATTTTAAAAATCTGCGCTCTCGCACCGCTGCAAATCACTGCTTCCCTCTGCGAAGAGACTATCTATTTAATTTTATATTGTGTCATCACCTTCTCCAATAAGCGCGAGATCTGGGAGCACTATTGTCATCCTCATGCATTGTGTAGGTGCATCATGACTGGATCTTTTCTACCATGAGTTACAATGTTTAGTCGTCGCTTGAACTTTGGAGGTGCTCTGCATTTATGTTTTGCATTCTCAGAAAGGGCTAGCGAGATACCACTGTTGTCATATTATATCATGGTTGTTTTGACAAAGTGTTGTCATTTGAGATATCTTATTATTGCTCGCTAGTTGATTATGCCATTGATATGAGCTAATATAATTTTTAAGAGTTATTGTCGACATGGTTAGTCATAATTTTTGCTAAAAACCTGGGTGCGACGTAAGCTTATTTATGTAAACAAGAGCAAAAGAGTTCATAAAGGTTTTTTTTTCACTTTCAGTTTATCAACTGAATTGCTTGAGGACAAGCAAAGGTTTAAGCTTGGGGGAGTTGATACGTCTCCGTCGTATCTACTTTTCCTAACGCTTTTACTCTTGTTTTGGACTCTAATTTGCATGATTTGAATGAAACTAACTCGGACTGACGCTGTTTTCAGCAGAACTACCATGGTATTGTTTTTGTGCAGAAATAAAAGTTCTCAGAATGGAACAAAACTTTTTAGAGAATTTGTATACAATAAAGGAAAAATATTGCAGCCAAGAACCACCGGAGGGTGCCCCTGGGTGGGCACAACCCACCAGGGTGTGGGCCCCCTCCTGGCGTGCCTAGGTGGGTTATGCCCACCTGGTGGTCCTGCTGATCCTATCTATGACGCTATAAAACCCTATTTTTAGAGAAAAAATGAAGGAGGAAGAATTATCATGTTTCACGAGACGGAGCTGCCGCCACCTCCTGTTCTTCATTGGGAGGCCAGATTAGGAGTTCGTTTGCGGCTCCGGAGAGGGGGATCTTCGATCTTCGTCATCACCAACCCTTTTCCATCGCCAATTCCATGATGCTCCCCACCGGGAGTGAGTAATTCCTTCGTAGGCTCGCTGGTCGGTGAGGGAGTTGGATGAGATTCATCATGTAATCGAGTTAGTTTTTTTAGGGCTTGATCCCTAGTTTCCATTATGTTCTGAGATTGATGTTGCTATGACTTTGCCATGCTTAATGCTTGTCACTTTGGGCCCAGGTGCCATGATTTCAGATCTGAACCGTGTATGTTATACCATTATATCTATGTTCTAGATTCAATGTTGCAAGTTATAGTCACCTATTACATGTTATGATCCGTAAACCCAGGAGTGACAGTATTCGGGATACTTTCCAGTGATGACCGTAGTTTGAGGAGTTCATGTATTCACTATCTGCTAATGCTTTGTTCCGATTCTCTATTAAAAGGAGGCCTTAATATCCCTTAGTCTCCATATGGACCCCGCTGCCACGGGAGGGTAGGACAAAAGATGTCATGCAAGTTCTTTCCATAAGCATGTATGACAATTTGCGGAATACATGCCTGCATCATATTTATGAACTGGAGCTAGTTTTGTATCGGCCTAGGTTATGACTGTTATATGATGAATATCATCCAACAAATTCACTGATACAATGCCTACGATTTTCCTATATATATATATATATATATATATATATATATATATATATATATATATATATATATATATATATATATATATATCTTGCTAAGTTACTATTGTTACTGTTACACTTGCTACAAAATCATTATTATCACTGCTATCAAAACTATCATATTACCGTGATGCTGATCATATTGCTGCAGATAATTAATCTCCATGTGTGGTTGAATTGACAACTCAGCTGCTACATATTCTTTGGCTCCCCTTGTGTCGAATCAATAAATTTGGGTTGAATACTCTACCCTTGAAAACTGTTGCGATCCCCTATACTTGTGGGTAATCAGCAACCAAGGAAGAAAGACCTTCATCCAGTGTCGTTGCGAAAGGGGTTGAGGATGGGGTTGGGGATGGGGTTCATGGTGATGTAGAGGTGGTGAGACAGAGATGTGGAAGAGGATAGAAAATAGAGAGTGATAGTGAAAGACAGTGCAGTGGTGGATAAATAGGGGCTTTGGACTAGTTGGGTGTGATGGATGGATGTTGATCATCCTTTGAACTTCGTGATGTTCATATGCAGATCAACAAGGCTATCTTGGAGAACTCCAAGAGAAAGGAGGTGGTGTTTACCGAAGATAAGGGCAAGGATATGGTGCTGGCGAAGACAAGGGCAAGGATGTGGTGTCGGCGAAGACAAGGGCAAGGACGTGGTGGAGCCCCCAATAGATTTAGATGGAATCTATAGGTCACCGGAAGGGAAGTTTTTTTATTGTAGAGCAATTGTTGCTTCATGCTGTCATAGGCTTTTTGAAGCGGCCAACGGCCGAGGAACTACGACCATTACCATGAGGAGGCAGGACCAACCCACTTCTGCAAGGTCATCCTTGCACCAAAGCTGGAGTGTCTGCCGATGCCTCTGGACTTCACCAAGCACTTCCCCGTCGTCCCTTAGGAGTTCAAGGTCAAGACCAACACCTGCTGTGCCTGGAGGGTGACGGTCCGGGTCATCAATAGCAGTGTCACCCTTGATCAGAGTTGGTGCCCCTTCGCCTTTGTTCACCGATCAGGATCGACTACCTAGTCACGTTCAAGTTGCTGACTCCAAACACCCTGAAGGTGATCGTCTTCAGCGATGACAACGTTGTGGTGGTGACAAACTGCAAGAAGC
Organism: Triticum dicoccoides; assembly: GCF_002162155.2. Taxonomy (NCBI): domain Eukaryota; kingdom Viridiplantae; phylum Streptophyta; class Magnoliopsida; order Poales; family Poaceae; genus Triticum; species Triticum dicoccoides. The sequence continues at coordinate 280,275,232 of NC_041387.1, read as the reverse complement.
ACGACGGTGCCTTTGCCATGAGTGCCTAGAAAGTTCTCTCTTGCCTGGATTTGCTTCTGTTTAGGTCGAGCGGATTGTTTAAGATTGTTTATTTATGTCTTATTTGTTTAAGACTGGTTGTTTATGATTGGTATCATCATGTTATGCTATTTACGTCCTCCTTGTCAGTGTGCTCTAACCTCACCACCTCCATCAAGAGGTTGCCAAACAACATGCGTTGCATCTAACCAAACAACCTGACTTGCATTTCTGCCTAAACAAGCCCATAACCAAATGCAAGCAATCAAACGATGTGTAGATGATAGTTTTTAGGCTGCATTCGCTCAACCTGGCCCAACTGAGACAAGTATGCAAAGTGGCAAAAAACGATGTAGGCAACCAAACATGCCCTTAAAATCATCATAGACCCAATGGGAAGGAAAAGTTCCTAGCCTATGAATCAAATGACATCTATTTTCCTATAAGAATTGAGATACATGTCACCTCATTTTCTATAGTTTTCCTATTCCATGGTATTCGTACCCTGTGCACCAAATGATGCCTTGGAGATTTAATGTAGCAGTCAAAAAATAAGGACCCGAAACTGACTGAAAAAAGAAATGGATACAAATCAGTTGCATCCATTCGAGATCCGGGAATGTCGCAAGATTGTACAAATTCAATTCCAAGAAGAATGATAATTATCCCCACATGTGTCTTCACATTGCATTGATTAAAGCAACCAAGGAATAACCAAGAGCAAGCCAAATTTGTTGCATCCCAAAAAAATGCTTCCAACAGTTTCTCAAGGTGCTATTATAATAGCTTGCAAGGAAAACACTGACAATATGGTATTGAGCTAATGGTTCCTTTTATTTAGAATGTGTCCTCTTATTACAGATTAACTTTGTATTTCATTCCTAGAAAGAGATAACTTCACTAGGAGTTTTTTCCCCCAGGTCTTATCCCCGGTGGCGCCCCCGCTAGGGTCCCAAATCTACCCGCAAGTTCTACTGATCCTCACGTCACGAGATCCTAGCGATTGATCTGGCTGAGTGCCTGCGGTGTCCTCGAACTCTGCAAGAGATCGCATGGAAAGTACGGGAAGACCAGGGACGCCCTTGGGCGGCACGGCGGGACACCGGGCCATAGCTCGCATGACCGATCTGGTGCTTCAATATTGGAGGACAAGTTCCAGGGACTGAATCTCTATGGGGAGGAGGAAGAGGATCTTGATCTATCTGAGGAGGTGGAAGAGATTATAGCGAAAAATCACTGGATTGCAGTGTTTAGGGTTCATACTCAGAAACCGTTTAGCCATGTCTCGCTGTTCAAAACACTGTGTAATGCATGGGCAACGGCGCAAGGCGTGATCTTCAAGCCAATGGGATCTAATTTGTTCTTGGTGCAATTCATGTGCCTAGGTGACTGGAATCGTGTAATGGGTGGTGGCCCATGGATTTTTCGCAATGCAGCAGTGGCAATGGAGGAATAGATGGCATATCAAATGTCAGGCAGTACAAGCTTGATAGAATACCTACTTCGGTGAGGATCATGGGAATCCCTGATGGACTAATGAAAAAGAAATTAGTAGCGAAAAAGATAGCGGGCAAAGTGGGCATGCCTCCTTTCAGAGTGGTTTTTAACGAGGGATGGTTGAATCCCTCACAGTATCTTAGAGCAAGGGTTTATTTGAAACTTGATATGCCACTTGTAAGATTTGTACCGCTTACGCTAAAGGAAAGCAAGAGATACCAAGTGGAATATGAAAAACTCCCAGAGTTTTGTGATTTTTGTGGCCTGATGGGTCATCTTGTGATAGAGTGCGGCGATGGAATTCATGATCCGGGAGAATGTGAATGGGGCAAATGGCTATTGCTAAACTATGAGGAACAAAAAGATCATGGTGCGGCAAGCAGGGGCGCTTCCTAGGGGAATGCGGGAAGCGACACAAACAGGAGAGGAGGCCGAGACAATGGGAAACCGGGAGATGCTAACCCCAATGAGCAAGAGAGCATGGATGTCGGGGAGGAGAACTCACAGCTAGGTAATACGGTGACCCTGAGTGCAAGGAAACGTCTGATCTCACTGGATGGTAAGATAAACAGTACAGCCGACCGAGCGGCTACTCCTCCTGCGGGCTTTGTTACAGACAAGGTCCTGCTTATTGAAATACGAGTGAAGAGCATATTGAAAAATCATAGATGAGCACACCTCAGAAAATCCATGATCACAAAAGGTTTAAGGCAGTAGTTTCAGAGGCAATAAGTGATACATCGGCATCCTCCTCTAGGGAGGAACGCCGAACACTATGAAACTCATAAGTTGGAACTGTCGGGGCCTCCTGGGTACCCCGACAGTTCGCTCGCTTCTGGATATCCAGAGGCGGCATAATGCGGATGCATTCTTTCTGTCTGAAACGCATCTAGATGAAATTAAGACAGAGGCTCTGATGAGAAAGATGGGAACGGACCACAAGATTGTAGCACCAAGTCTTGATGGTAGGAAAGGTGGTTTGTTGCTAGTCCGGAAGAAGAAGGTGAGGATCTACTCCTGGACTACTACATTCAATTGTATTGACGTGTCGGTGGAGGAAAATGATGGGAAAGTTTGGAGACTATCTGGTGTGTATGGAGAGCCTACTTGGGCCAACAAGGAGAGAACATACCAGCTCCTACGTGATCTTCATGCCCAGTCCACCCTCTCGTGGGTAGCAATGAGGATTTTAATGAGATATTGTACTCGTCGGAAAAGGATGGAGGAGCCCCTCAACAGCAAACTCGGATGCAATCATTTCAAGACGTGCTCAATGACTGCTCTCTGGAAGATATTGGGTACAACGGGGACAAGTTTACCTTTTTCATAGGAGGATTGCGCGAACGACTAGATCGGGCTGTGTCTAATGCACAGTGGATGGAGATGCATTGGTTATGTGGATTGAGTAATCTGGAGATGGACAAGTCAGATCACAGACTGATTTGCCTAGACACTGGGTACTTGGCCGGAGTGGTAGCGGCGCGCCATAGTGCCAGCCGCAAGTTTGAGGCGCGATGGCTAGCCGAAGAAGCAGTTGAAGAGATTGTTAAAATGGCTTTGCTGAAGGCTGTTACTCAAGGCCTTTGCCCTACAGCCAAGGAGAATCTAAACGTCGTTCACAAAGAGCTTCATGTGTGGGACCGAAAGGTCCTAAAGGGGCCGCGGTACAGATTGCGATCAACTCAACAGGAGCTTGAGATGCTTATGAAACAGCCATATGATGCAGAGATAAAGGCAAAATAGCAAGATCTCACGATGTCGATTGATAATCTCCTGGAGCAGGAGGAGATCTATTGGGCACAACGCGGTCATGCAAATTGGTTACGTTGTGGCGATCGCAATACAAGGTTTTTTAATCAGTTTGCCTCGGCACGTAGACGCCGTAATTTAAAAATATGAGATTGAAAAATAATAATAATACTTGGGTTGAGGGTAATGATAACCTCAAGCCCATGATTATTGAGTATTTCCAAAGTCTTTTTAACACTGACGCGGGGATAATTGATGATGGCTTACTGTCCATGGTGAAACCTGTGGTTACGGCGCAAATGAATACCCTGTTGGTAGCTCCTTACACCAAGGAGGAAGTGAAAAAAGCATTGTTCCAAATAGGCGACATGAAGGCCCCGGGCCAAATGGTCTTCATGCGATATTTTTAAGCGCTTTTGGCACATTATAGGTGAGGACCTTACTAAGGAAGTGCTTGATGCAATCAATAACAAAAAGATCCTAGATGGGTGGAACTCCAGAAATGTGGTGTTGATCCCTAAGATTGATAGCCCTGAGATGATAACCCAGTTTAGGCCCATCAGTTTATGTAATGTGGTTTATAAAATCATCTTGAAAATGCTAGCTATAGATTGAAGAAAATCATGCATGATGTAATCTCCCCAACTCAGAGTGCATTTGTATCAGGTACGAATGTTTTCATGCAATAAAGAAGAAAACCCATGGAGCCAATGGAATATGTGCATTTAAGTTGGATATGCTAGAAGCATATGACCGAGTAGAATGGGTCTTTTTGCAAACAATGATGACAAGGATGGGATTTCACACACAGTGGATTGAGCTCATCATGGAGTGCGTCTCTTCGATGAGTTACAGAATCAGATTTAATGATACTGAAACAGAGGAATTCATACCAGCTCGGGGGCTTAGACAGGGAGACCCTTTATACCTGTACTTGTTTTTGATCTATTCTGAAGGACTCTCCAGTATGCTGTCTTTTGAGGAAGAAACGGGTGGTTTGGAAGGGGTAAAAGTATCTAGAAATGCCCCATCTATTTCACACCTTTTGTTTGCAGATGATTGTTTGATCCTAATGAAGGCGACAAATCAGAATGCAACCACTTTGAAGAGGATTCTTGACACGTATTGTGCAAGTTCAGGCCAACGTGTAAGTACCTCAAAATCTAGTATCTTCTTCAACCTTAATACTAGTGTTAATGACAGGGAAAATGTTTGTGCTACGTTGGATATCTTAACTGAAGCTTTGTCAGACAAATATCTCGGCCTACCAACAATGGTTGGTGTTGATCGGAGTGACTGTTTCCAACACCTAGTGGACAGAGTATGTAAGAGGTTAAAGGGTTGGAAAGGAAAGATCCTCTCCATAAAGGTAAAGAGATCCTGATAAAAGCAGTAGCGCTAGCAATCCCATCATATGCTATGTCCGTGTTCAAGTTGCCAAAAGGAAACTGTAAATCAATTACCGATGAAATTTCGGGTTTTTGGTGGGGAGATGGAGATGACAAGAGAAAAATGCATTGATTTACGTGGTGGAAAATGTGTGTACCAAGAAAAGGGGTGGCATGGGGTTTAGAGACCTTCACAGCTTTAATCTTGCTATGTTAGCAAAGCAGTGTTGGCGACTACTCCAAAACCCTAATTCATTGTGTGCACGAGTTTTGAGTGCAAAATATTACCCCAATGGAGATATCTTGAAAGTTAGTCCAAAGGAAGGAGCTTCGTTTACTTGGCACAATATTGTAGCAGGAATTCAAATTTTTAAGAGGGGTTATATCTAGCGTGTAGGCTCCGGTTCACATATCAATTTGTGGGAAGATCCATGGATACCCTCAAGTGCAATCAGGAAGCTAATTACACCTAGAGGTGGCATCATGTTAACAAAAGTAGAGGAGATAATTGATCCCCATACGGGTCACTGGGATGAGGATCTTATTCGGAATGTACTCTCGCCTATCGATGCACATAGAATACTGCAAATTTCCTGTTAATGTGGAAGCAGTGGAAGACTTTGTAGCTTGGCACCATACAAGGCCCGGAACCTTTTCAGTGCGGTCGGCATACTATATCGAATTTGAGCATCAGTTCGGACGCCACTTCAATCGGAACAGCCAAGGTAGTGCTAATGCAAATGGTGTATGGAAATATCTATGGAAGCTACGGCTACCGGGTAGAGTAAAACATTTTGGCCCGAAAGTTTTGAAGGGAGTTCTGCCTTGTTATGGGGTGTTGGCCAGTAGACATGTACCTTTAGTTCCGTAATGTCCTCTATGCAGTACTGGAATGGAGGACATTCAGCATTTCCTGTTTACATGTTCTCGAGCATATGCAATCTGGAAGGAGTTGGGGTTATCGACCAAGATAGATAAGGCGGTCTGTCTGGCTCGATTAATCTAAACTTCCTGTTCCAGGTACATTCAACGGTGCATAACGTCCCTACTGGTGGCCATGTGTTTTATTTGGTTGCAGAGGAGACTTTATACGAAAGGGGAAACTGTCATGTCGACAGAACAAGCAGCAATGTCAATCCGGGTTCTAGCTACAAATTTTGTACGAGCAAATACTCCAAACCAAACTGCTCGGAAGAGGAATCACGTATGAAAGAAACCGGAAGTGGGAGTGGTAAAAATAAATGTTGATGCATCCTTTCTTGCGAACAATTTCTCGGGTTCATGCGGTGTCATAGCCCGTAATGATTAAGGACAATTCTTAGGCGCGGCAACTCAGTTGATACCCCATATGTCCACCATAGAAGAAGCAGAGATCATAGCTATCCGGTGTGGACTGAATTTAGCTGCAAATTTGGGCTGCACAAAGCTGGTAATTGAATCTGACAGCACAAGTGCATTGGAGGCAATATCTGACCCTTATGCTTATATGGAAACAGCAGAGTGCTCCCTAATGACAATGGAATTTGCTCATATATCCATTGATCACGGTAGCAGAAAGGCGAACTCTAATGACAATGGAATTTGCTCATATATCCATTGATCACGGTAGCAGAAAGGCGAACTCGGTAGCAGATGCTTTAGCAAAACATTGTATTAGCATTAGAAAGTCTGAAGTGTGGGAAACAAACATCCCTGACTTTATTCTTCACCTTTTTGTAAACAACCTGGCTATCATTTGATGAATAAAGTTATTATGCTAAAAAAAACTTTGTATTTCATTCCTCATTTAGTTCACGTTACATTCTTCAGGAAGGTGACTAGATAGAAATTCGAAGGTGACTAGATAGAAATTCTTGCAGCGCATCGGATTATTTGCCATATCGATCACCATGACAATGCCAAGAATGGTAGGAACGGCGCAGCAAAGCGCGCCTTTGCTTCTAGTTGCAACGAAAACAGTACCAAGAAAAGCATCAATCAGGTGAACCATGACATTCTTCTCAATCGTTCGAGTCCATGCCACAGCTAGCACGCGCAAATGAACATCTTTGCGCAAACCGTCTTGTCATAATGTAGTTCAGCCAAACATGAACATGATACCTCAATTTCAGCAAAATAGTACTAGTTGCATCAAGTCTCGCCAAACATGGTAGATATAGCAAACATTCTAATGGTGAAAAAGAGCAGGTCTTTTGCTTGTGGCGAGATTTAAAAAGAAAACATGAATCCAGCCAGCATTTATCAGCACCAGAAAAACATAGCCCAGAAACTTCTTAAGTGCATAATTAAACAGAGGTAGTGATGACAACAGTATGAGCACTAGAACCAAGACCGACTTCCATTGCCCCCAACAATGCACAGACTGTTGTTTTCATTCACCTCACTGTCCGTCTCCAGATTCTTTTGGAGCTGGGGCTTCCTTAATCTCATCAACGTCATCCTCCTGCGAAGTTGGATAAAAACACTAGATAGCATGAGAAACATGAAGACAGAAAGGTAAACTGTTAAAACAGATCTGAGGAAACTCACATTGGTGTCGGATGTCCATAGAGTCAAATTGTCACGCAGGAGCTGCATGATTAAAGTGCTGTCCTTGTAGGATTCCTCGCCTAAGCTGTCCAGCTCTGATATAGCCTCATCAAAGGCCTGTAATATCCAGGAAAGTTCGCTTGAGCAAATTCATATCACAGGCATAACAAAAGCAGAACTGAAACAGTATTAAATTACATGGACAAGTACAATTAACACATTTTAAGTCTATATATTTCTGACAGGCCATGTGATTCTTAGTCTACATTCTTATTGAGAAACCACTACAACCTTCGCGGTTCACACTATCATGGTAGACATTGGGATAAATCACTTTACATACAACATCAAAATGTAATTCAGCAGAGCATGAGAGACTAATTACATGGACAAGTATAATTTTATGTATTTTAAATCTATGTTTCTGACAGGCCATGTGAATCTTAGTCTACATGCACACTGAGAAACCACTAGAAGTTTCACAGTTCACTCAATATCATGGTAGATATAGGGATAAATCACTTTACCTAAAACATCAAGATATAATTCAGCAGACTATGAGGGACTAAAGTATTTAATGCAAAGTAGACAGCACAGATTTTTTTTAAATGATCAAATAATCGACTATATAGAATACCAGCAATTATAAGAAAGTTCTTCAACACTACTTCCTAAAGATGACATACTTCTAATACTAATAACTTGAAGTACATATGCATACAGCACAAGCACGGACAGAAATGTTGCCAGCAGACAAACAACTCTTCACAAATACTATATTGACAATGTTAAAGAGTGCTTGCAAGATATGCCAGGGGATGCAGGTAGTGCAGTTCAGTGGTCATCACAAAATATAATTCCATAATAGCATGCTAGTATGTATTCCTTGCATCATGTAAGATTGAGCAGTTCAGAGGTTAGCATAAAAAATGAACAAAATCCTAGCATAGTAACTTCCATGATGACAACAAATTGGAAAAAATTGTGCGAGTTGTACGAAAGCTTTATCAACTTTCCCCGCACAAGCATAGATGCTAGAAGTGGATTGATTTCCTGCAGCTTCATTTTCTAAGGGGGTTGCCGCAGAACCTATCCACAAACATGTTAGCGCGCAATCTGCCTCTAGTAAATCAGAGAAGAGGTAGTACATTGCCCGAGTTGGCCATGGATATAATCACGACAACTGACACCGACTGGAATCAAACACTGGGTTGACAATCGTGATAACTGAAACAAATGGAGAAGAAAGGAGAAGCAGCAAACTTGTTTTGCAAGGTTGCAGGCGCGGTCAGGGGAGTTCAAGATCTCATAGTAGAACACAGAAAAGTTGAGTGCAAGCCCAAGCCTGATGGGGTGGGTTGGAGCCAAATCTGCTAGGGCGATATCCTGCAAACAATTCGCAGAACTCAGCCCGAAGGATTGACTGATCATATCTATATGTACACATAAATATTGCCTTATCAGTAACCTGAGCAGCTTTGTACGCGTTCATGGTGCTCTCGGCGGCTTCCTTCCTCTCCCCACCGGACTTAAACTCTGCAAGGTACCTGCATAAATATCACAAAGGAGAAATCAGATGTCGATCGCTGGGCAACAGAAGCTCATGTCTCCCAGTCACCGCATTGTGTGATCATATACAAATCGCATACTCCCTCCGTCCCAAAATTCTCGTCTTAGCTTCGTCTAGATACGCCGATCTAGACGAAGCTAAGACAAGAATTTTGGGACGGAGGGAATATTAAACTGAAACCAATAGAATGACCACCTTGAAAATTATAAGCTAACGACTACCTCCGCTAGCACTAACAAATATCACAATCATTTTTTTTTTACTTTCCATCACCATTGAGAATATAAACTACGATATCCATATACAAATACCACAAGTTAACTTTACCAACAGACCACCAGAAATTAAACTCGCATCCGCATCATCTCATACAAGAGATTAGTAAACCTACATATCCATAAATCATACAGAAAGGCCGCAACTCAAATCCTGGCCTACACAGCACCAAAGCCTCATAGATTTCTAAACTACTGTTGAAAATAAATCAACGGTCCTAAATCAAAGAACTATATCATATCACATCCCGTTACTTCGTACAAACAGATCACGTCTTCCTTCCATCAAAAGAAGGGTGCCGGCATAAAAAAATAGTAGTATCACATCTTGACGTCATGGATTTGAAATATCTGTGTCGCAAATAAGGAGGCGACAGCTACCTGTGGTAGTCGCCCTTCATCTTGAGATAGAAGACTTTGGACTCGGCAGCTCCGGCGGATGGCACGAGGTGGGAATCAAGCAGGGCGAGGATGCCGTCGCAGATCTTTGCGAGCTCGGCCTCGATCTTGCTGCGGTAGGAGCGGATGGTGGCGGCGTGCGCGTCGTTGCCCCGACCTTCCTCCTTCTGCTCGATGGAGGAGATGATCCTCCAGGACGCGCGCCGGGCCCCGATGACATTCTTGTAAGCCACAGAGAGCAGGTTGCGCTCCTCGACGGATAGCTCCTCCCCGGGCCCTGCCCCGCCGGTGGCCTTCGCGACGCGCTCCATGAACTCCACCATCTCCTCGTAGCGCTCGGCCTGCTCCGCAAGCTTGGCCATGTAGACGCTCTCGTCTCGCGTCGGCTCTGCTGGCGACATGGTTGCTCGCTCGCTTGTGCAAGGGCGTGTGGCAACGGAGTTGGGGGGTGGAGCAGCGGATCCGGGGGCGTAGGAGGCAATACGCGTTTGTGGGGAGGTGCGGGGTGGAGAGGGGTGGGGATGGGCCGATGGGGATTTGAGGAGGTCCCCGTGGCGGGGCGGGGCGGGCGTGTCAGCGAGCGGAGAGCCACGTAGCGGTCAAAGGGGAGCGCCCGCGCGGAGCGGTCTGCCTGGGAGGGCGTGAGCAATGAGCATCTCCAGCAGGAGGTAATAGCTAATCAGGTACCCTAACTTGCACCCAATGTGATGATTTAGTCTCAAAGTTGCAAAATTTGACCAAACCATACCTCAACTTGCACTTCATGTGATGATTTAGTCCCAGCCCAATCACAACTCACCAATTGGCTGCCAAGTGGCCGGACCGGTCAGCGCACGCAGTTTTACATAAACCCCCCTGCCTTTTCCAATTATCAACCCGTTCTGTTCTTCAGAGCAGAGCAAACCGTTGGCCGCGAGTAGTAGGCGCGCAGCCGCACCATGTTGGCATGCCGCACGCGTCCGACGGCGCCGGCCTCCGCCGCGAACTCCTTGTACCGCTCCGGGGCCGCGGTGCCGCCGCCCAGCCGCCGCACGGCCACCGGCGTCGTCCCGTTGCCCACCACCACCTTGTACACGATCCCCTTCCCGCCCTTCCCCAGCACGTACGCCGGCGACCGCAGCAGCTCGTCCAACTCCATCCGGAACCCCTTGTCGATCGCCACCAGCTCCCCGTCCTCGCCGCCGCCTCCGCCCCCGGAACCGTTGCCGCGTTTCTTCTCGCTGCCACCCGCGTCGGACCCGTCCGACGAGTCCCCACAGGTGTTTGCGCGCATGCATGGGCAGGCGAAGAGCCCTCGCCCCTCCTCGTCCTCGTCGTCGTCGACGTCGTCCCCGCGCCGGTCGCGCAACTTCCAGTATATGTACACCACATGACTCCGATGAGGGCGACGCCGGCCACGTCGGCGACCGAGATGAGCACGACGGTACAAATTACTCTACTTGTACATGTGTCATGTGTGTGTGCTCTACTGTACGAAATTCAGAGCTCGAATACAACACTACTCATATTCTGTGATTCACAAATTAATGACCCTAGGAAGGGCATATACAGCAGAATTAGCAGTTTAAAACATGGTATAGAGGCAACGTCGCTGGGCAAAATGCAAAGTAGGGCTTGTGTACTTAACATGCATGTAATCTGAAACATGTTACTCTGCACCTCCTTTCACTGCCTTGTCTCCAAAAACAAATGCATTTAAACGAGAGTGGTAACACGATAAATAAAGACCATGTATGATGACAAGTTTATCAGTGCATAATTCTACAGAACCTGACCAACATTAAGTTGCATTTGCACAACTCTAGAAAACTGCTTGATCAGACACAACTAGGAAATTGCCTAGCAACCAACAGAAACTAACTTAGCCCAGCAACCAACTCTCCAAAACTGTTTGATGGGACACAATTAAAGGTAACTTTAGTCAGGTTCTGTAGTTGATCAATCCTAAGTACTGATAAAATCCTGAAGCTTAGCGCAGCTACCAACATTTCTGTCATAAGCTAGAATTTAACCGAGGTGAGTTCATCAGTCAAAACCGAAAATGCGAGAATATCAAAGAGTTTCAGTAAGGCTGATCCTGTATCTGAATGACATTCGTCCTACGTGATCCACGGTGCAAAAACAGAACATGCAGTCGATGAATCATGCACACCTTAACAGATCAGAAACAAGATGAACGCTGTAATTAAGTTCATGAGCCATAACCGAAAGGGGACTGACAAAGACATTCAGTTCGCAATTTAGCCCGCAGGACACCGCGACCGCCTCCTGCAACTCCAGCACCGCCTACAGGACCTCCAAGGGACTGACAAAACACATAAATATGCAGTACTTCGGAGTATATCATAATAGAAGAACGAAATGATCATTGCAGTGAGTTTGTGGCATCCGGTCCTGTGCCTGATCATCAAACGCTCATGCTTTTCAAACAGAATTCTAACAACTAAACAACATTCCTTATATGCATAGGATGATTCAGAGTAAAAACTGGAAGTGAACTGAGCCATCTAAGCAGTAACTGATGCATGCAGGAAAAAAATTAGCACAAGCAACAACAGAAGTTGAACAAACAGTCGGAACAGAGCACAAGAAGATCAACCAAATTCGCACCAAAATTCATTCAAGTCGTATTGGATAAGCTAGGCAACAACCATTCGGTGCCACATAATGCAATCAGAAGTACAAAACACAGTGCTCATCTCTCATCTGAACCTTTATTGAACTAAACGACTACCCAAATCACTCATCCAAACCACTAACACACTACTAGCAGTAAATCCTCCATGGCTAGAAACATAATAGAGCAAGATGACTCACGTACGTGTCACTCGGCGAGGCTGGCGAGCTTCTTGGGCTCCATGAAGAGGGAGAGGACGGAGACGGCGATGTCGATGTGCTTCACGGCGAGCGATCCTGCACGCGCGGTACAGGTAGTCGAGCGACTTGCCCACGTCACTGCCGCCGCCTCTGGCTGCCCGACGGGGCTTGCTGGAGCCGGACTTGGCGGTGGCGGTGGTGTTCGGGTCGTCGGAGAGGTCGACCTTGGCGAGGGCCTCGGTGGCGGCCGCGACCGGGTCCGGGTCGTCCCTGTCGGGGCTGCTGTCCGGCTAGGAGGTGGAGGAGTCGGGGGTCTTGCCGGGGATGGGGTCCTTGCCTCTGGCGAGGCACTTGACGCAGCGCGGGATGAGGTGCTCCTCCAACAGCTTGATGGCCATGACGCGGTCGAGGGCATGGGCCTGGGATCTGGGGCGGACCGGGAACTACTGCGTGAGCAGCGCATCGTGGCGTCGGCGTCGGCGTACGCGTCAGAGGTTAGAGGCGAGCTCGCCGAGCATGGCGTCCGCGTCCGCAGCGTTGGTGGTGGGGGCGCTGTCGACAGATTTAATTTAGGTGGGGGGTGACTGCGGGTTGATAATTGGAAAAGGCAGGGGGTTTACTGCAAAACTGCGTGCGCTGACCGGTCCAGCCAATTGGCGAGCTATGATTGGCCTGGGACTAAATCATCACATGAGGTGCAAGTTGGGGTATGGTTTAGTCAAGTTTTGCAACTTTGGGACTAAATCATCACATTGGGTGCAAGTTAGGGTACATGGGGTGCTATTACCTCCTCCAGCAGCATCCCTCTTAAAAAAAATCGTATTCGAGAAATTTTTGTCTGCTATTATTAAATAAGCAAACATATTCATAGCTAAGAGCAATTCCAACATTTACATTAACTAAACATTAAATAAATTAAAATTATGAGGAGGTGCGCTCTCCTAGGCATCCATATTGTCGTCGTCGGGCCGGTGAGGTCGATAAGCGTCGGCGTCAGGTTAACCCAAGGTCCGACTGTTGCTAAATTAAACAAGTGGCCATCTATCTTACCAGGGCATCTAGTTCTGAACGTGGACGCATCCTATTTTGCTGGGATAAATTCAGATGCATGCGGGGCGGTTGTCAGGGATCATAAAGGTCGTTTCATCACAGCTGCAATAGCAAGACTTGAACACGCCGCTGATGTTGTCGCGGCAGAAACAGCGGCATTGTTTGAAGGTTTAAAATTATCCCTAAGTGTGGGATGTGCTAAGTTGATGGTAAGAATGGATAACAGTGTTGTGGTGGATGTAATAAAGCTAAACGAAGGAAATTCAATGGTTGCAGCGCATGTGTTAGATGATTGTCGAAATATCTTGGGTGATTTTGGGAAGGTTACTATTGAGCATTGCTTTAGAGAGTCAAATGTAGTAGTTCACGAGCTGGCAAAGTGGGGGTGTGCAAACGATCCTCATGTTTGGGCGGATTTTCTTGTTAAATTCCTAGCGGATGATGTAACCGTTATTTGAACTAATAAAGTATACCTTCCCGTCAAAAAAAAACCCAAAGGAACGCCGTTGACCAGGCTCGAGCCACATCGTCTGCCGCGGGCTGTACCACCGCCGCCGCCTGTTGGGCTGGCCCAATGCCGGCAACGCGTTGCTTCTCCTCTGCATTGCGCTCGAGCATCTCGAGGTACTCGCTCTCACGGTGCTCCTCGACCAGCTGTTGCTGCCGCCACTTGATGAGGACTGACTACCTTGGACACGACCAAGAATATTGCATGCATGCATATTTGTGAGGTGGTTTGTAAGGCAAACTATGCAATAGTTTATTTATGTTATCCGGGACAAAAATACTTCATACTTTTGTGCCATGTCTAATTACATGTGTATGAGACATTTGTATAATTTATATATGAAGATAAGGAAAAGAGAAGTTTGGGTGTTGTTTAGAAAGTCCTCTCACGTCACTTTTTGGCCAAGAAAAAGTAGAGTCCAACTCTCTCATGTTCTGAACTCATATTCGGCTGCACAAACAAACATGACTCAAAATGTCAAGATCTTTTTCATCCGGAATCCAAATTGGGTGATTCTTTTTTGCTGGAAAATAGATTTCGTGCTCTTTCCAACCCAATTGGATTCATCTTCATATTCTTCCGGAGCGTTGAGATATTCACGAAACAATCCGACACTGCAACAGAATCCGAGTCAAAATATAAGTCCAAAGGTGTTGCATCACCTCCACTTGGGCTCATGGGCCTTGTACGACTTAGGGTTAGTTTTTAGGCTGCCTTGGGACGTCCTCCCACCTTCTTGGCCGCCACCCTTTGCTCCTATATAAGTAGATCAGTCTAGTAGCTTTTTCTTTGGGATTTTTTTAGTTAAAAGTTAGCCATTGCAACTTCGTGTACTTCGTTTGTGTCAACAACCAGACCAAGGCCTCTTCCGGATCCCCACTTTATCAATACTTTATATATATTCACAATATCGGATTGGTTATCTTATTTTGGCTTGTTCTTTGATTGCTTGCAGGAATAGACCTTTGTGGTCAGGTTGATCGTGCTCTGGCGTGGTCAATAACCTCTTGGAGTTGGTTTAGCGATTGCTAAGGTGTAACATCGTTGCACGTTTATAGTCTGATCGTCAAAGTCAACTCTACCAAATCGATAGTTATCATCTCATCGAAAGACTGTAATACCCCCGCCTCTATCAAGTGGTATCGGTTTTCAGGTTGCTCGGTGAAAATTTTCAGTTATCCCTGGGTTAAATTTATTTTCTTACCTAATGTCCAAGAAAAGGCCATAAAAGAAGTTAGATATGTTCATGCTTTGTCCAAGCCAGTCTGAGCCTTTGCAATTTTCTTTTCATTGCTTGCATAGCTGAATCATCGGTTGCATCGTTGTGTCGAGTTGCTAGTCTTAGTGTCTAGTTCGTTTAGAGTTTCAAGTTCTGTTCACATTAGTCACGCGCTTGCTGCATCGTTATCCGTTCCGCTGTCCACCACCCCATCCATCAATTTCCATCACGTGCTACCCATCGTTCATTGTCATAATCATAGTTGAGGTCATTTACATCTTCACTTGATCCAATCTGCATCTTATCTAGTTTGTTTTGGAAAGAGGGGGAGAGAAAAAAAGAAAAAAAGTCAGAGTAAAAAGGAGAAAGGAAAAGAAAAAAAGTGTGGTAAAAAAAGAGAGAAGAAAAAGAAACAAAATTCGGATCTATCTAGACGCAATCTCGTTCCTGAATTCGGATTGGAATCTGTTTTGCACACTGTTCAGTAAAACAGGCATATCTGCCTCATATGAAGTCTGTTTTGGCCCCGCGAGTACTCAAATTAAAGCTAGCGACGAGCCGCAACTGAATAGTTGCAGAAGCTAGTTCAATATTCGACACCTCAAAATTCGCTTCCAAATAAGTCTTTTTGCCCTCTGAAGTTCACGAACACAACTTATTCTAGTTGTTCAGGCCAATTTTAGAATTGTATGACTCCTTGTATCAACTTAGAATTGAGTGATTATTTTTGAGTTTGAAAGCTTGAGTCAGTAGCATTCTATTGAAAAATTATTAGAAAATTGGCAAAAACTTTCTAGAGGAAAGTTGGAGATAGAGTGGTTGGTATATCCTGCTTGATAGTTTTTTTCTCATCATTATCTTTACTGCCAATGTGATCTTCACTTATATCTTGATGTCCAGAGTTACTTCATATATTTTATTGATGCTAGTTGTGTTACACCGTGACCTCATTAATGTTCTAGGCTCGCGTCTCTAGTCCACTCTAGCCTAGGACCAACACAGTATCGTCGTTGAGCGTTTATTCAACATTGCATCTGTGAATTGATTATTGCTAATCTTTTGCTACCATATAGCCAACCTAGCTCCATATATTTCTATACCGTGCATATTTACGTTCACCTGTTAATCGCTTTCTCAATCTTTGGAGTTATTTGACACCGATGGTTGCCGGTCACCACCTACTGCATGGCAAGAACTTGTAAGACATTGATATTTGCTATATTGTGAGCATTTTACCACCACATCCTAGTAGTTCATAGGAACATTATTTTCAAATTTTGTTTCTTGTTTTCTACTAATTATGACAGATTCCGGAGTTGTTAGTTCTTGGGCATCATCGGTCATGGGAGACTTGCCACCACCCAAGAAAACACAACAACCATCATGAGAGGAGCAACGACATTAGAATGCACATAATGAGGTTAATGTTTCCATTCCACCCTTTAATGGCCGTTTGCTTCCCATAATTTTGATGAGCGTGGAAAATTTCAAGCTGTGGTTAGTACTTTCAGTAGCTTTGCTTTAGTTTGATGGAGTGAATATTGTCGGTTAAACTCTGATTTTATACCTACTACTTGGGCTGATTTAAAACTTGTCATGAGAGATAGATTCGTTGATGTTTATTATACTCGTGCATGATTAAAAAAATACAACATTTAAAACAAGGCACTGATACCATAACAAAATATTATGATGATTTACAAACTACTTTTTTGCACTCATTTTTAGAATAAAGTGAAGAAGATTTTATGGATAGATTTTGGGGAGGATTAAACCATGATATTCAAGAGATGCTAATTCATGAAGAGTGTTATCCTATGGACCATTTGTTTCATCTTGCTTGCAAAGCTGAACAAGAAATAAAACGATGTGTTACCCACAAGGAGAACAAGCACATGGTGCACATTCCAAGATTTGATATGGTTGTTCCTTCAACTACTAGGCATACTATGACAACCACATCCGTTGTTGTGAAGACTACACCACCTCCACCATGTGACACATTACCACCAAGAGTTCCTACATCATCTGAGTTGGTCATTAAAGGTAATGACAAAGGTACTAATCTCCCCCCTCCACATGAGTACGATGAATGCCTTGTCAAATTCAATGCACCTTGTGATGACCTACCCACTACTTTGATCACACCACCTATTTTAGAGGACTATGTTGATGGTTTGACTTTTCCATGTGATCAAACAAATGCAATATTAACAATGTTGAGTGCACCCATTGAATTAACTAAGAAAAAACCATGTGAATCAGGGAATAGATCAGATTTGGATCAAATACATTTGAAAATAATTGTGCCAATGTTTAATTATTTTGATATGACCTCTAATCTTGGTGATGATTATGTGTCAAATGACTTGTTGCATGTTTGCTTATTTAAGCATGTTGTAGCATGTAAATTTGAAGCAATTAAAGTTTATTCAGCAATGCTGGGATGGCTTAATGATGAACATTGTCAATCTTTTGATATGAAGAAGAGCTTCACTTATATATACAAACTGAGTTGCAATATTTTCATGCCTTCTACTTCTTGTGTTAATATTTTGGCTTTATATTTTATGAACTATGAAAGTTACTCATGTATACATGTGTCATATGTGCAAAACCCAAGGGAAGTAAAAATGGATGACATATACATATACAACACGTACACCATGTCTCTTTTGTTAGCCACATTTCAGATTAAGCAATGCCGAGGACGGCTTTGTTTCCAATAATGGGAGGATGAGGAGGACATGGCTACCTTGGATACAACCAAAAATATTGCATGCATTCATATTTGTGAGGTGATTTCTAATGCAAACTATGCAATAATTTATTTATGTTATCCATGAGAAAAATACTTCACACACTTTTGTGTCATGTCTAATTGCATGTGTATGGGACATTTGTACAATCCACATATGAAGATAAGGGAAAAAGAGAAGTTTGGGTGTTGTTCACAAAGTCCTCTCATGTCACTTTCGGGCCAAGAGAAGATAGAGTTCAAGTCTCTCATGTTCCGGACTCAGATTCAGACTACACAGACATACCTGACTCAAAACGCCAAGATCTTTTTCATCCAGACTTCGAATTGGGTGATTCTTTTTTTGCTAGAAAGTAGATTCCGTGCTCTTTCCATCTCAATTGGATCCACCTTCGTATTTTTCTGGAGCATTGAGATATTCACGAAACAAGCTGACGCTACAGCAGAATCCGAGTCAAACTACAAGTCCAAAGGTGTTGGATCACCTCCTCTTGGGCCCATGGGCCTTGTACGACTTGGGGTTAGTTTTAGGTTGCCTTAGCACGTCCTCCCACCTCCCTGGCCGCCACCCCTTGCTCCTATATAAGTAGTGTTGAGTATATTGATTCATTAGGAAACATAAGATAGACTAGGATTTGTCATGCCTTGTCTTGTACTCCAAGTTGGTCATTGTACTCCTATATATATATATGCCCATGAGGCTCAAGCAATAATCAATGATTCCACCACTCCTTTCTATCCCTTCTAACATGGTATCGTCCTAACCGATCCAAACCCTAGCCACCCTCGCTTCCACTCCACGTCGTCCCCGGGCGATCAGTCTCCATGCTTGCTGCCGGGGGCCATGCAACCCGTACCAAGGATTCGTCTGTTGGATTCAGGGCTCCGCAGACCCAAGAAAGGTTTAAACTCTGGGGTGTGTGTGAGGAACTCAACCTCTCCAGCCAGCCAACGCGCTGCTCTCATGGCCTAGCTCGATGAACAAGAAAGGAAATGGACACGGCAGTTTACCCAGGTTCGGGCCACCTTGCGGTGTAAAACCCTACTCCTGCTTTGTGGTGGATTAGCCTCGCGGTGGGCTGAGGATGAACTAGTACAAGGAAGAACAGCCTCGCGAGGTCTGTTTTGGGGTGGATATGAGCTCAAGGGATTCGACCTCCCTCTTTGATGGTGGCTAGGCTATACTTATAGTGGCCTCGGTCCTCTTCCCCCAAAACTTAGGCGGAAAGGGATCCCAAAGTGGCCAAATTTTAAGGGGGGCAAGTAATACATCTTATCCTGACGAAAGGTGGTCTTCGCCTGCAAAGCTTTTGGTCGTGACGTCGCGCTGGGCTTGGTGATGACATCCGTCCTGGCAGTCTTGGTCTTGTTGGACGTAGACAGTAACCTTTGGTTGATTCCTCGAGACTCTACGCCTGCGCTTGCCTCCTTAGCACCAAAGAGGAAACCTTCCGTTGTGCGCCCGCTGGCGCGCGCTTGGCCTTGGTCTTCATGGCTGGCGTCACCTCCACCTCATGTGGTGAGCGCTTGCATAGGAATCCCCACTCCTCAGGAGGCCTCCTAGGGAGGCCGCTCCTTCCGGAGGTCTTGGTGTTGCCCGCCTTGCAAGGCTTTGCCCCTCGCGAGGGTCTTGACTTGTCGATGCTGAAGATGGGTTGTACCAGGCCGCCGATGAAGCCATACCATGGACCACAGGCAGGCCAATCTGGGTACCCTGGTTCCCAAAACATCGACATCGTCCATCGACCGTGTTGATCGGTTGCCCTAGAGAGTCTTTTTCCTGATCTGTTGATTGGAGTTTTCTTTCTCGCCGATTGATTAATCAGTGTTCTTTTTTGGTTTTCCGATTTGTAGATCGGCTTGCATCACCCACCGCCTCATAGACTCTATCGTGCCTCTACTCCAACCTTGACGGCGACTACTCCAAAGCCTAGCATGGCACGCGACTTCGGAGGGACGCTCACGTTCATCCGCGTGACATCCATGGATGCACGTTGTGACTCGGCCGCAATGGCCCCTCGCGTTAGCCCATCCTCCCATGCCATGTGGCATGTGGCCCTCCCGTGTCCCGCGTGGGCGCATGCAGGCGTGGATGGTAGCCGACCTTCCTGTGTGATTTGTTGCTCGGTGAACTAATTCACCAATCCAAGTCATGGTCAGGGTGTCTTGTACGTCCCATGCATGCAAATCTTGGTTGCTCGCACCTATTGTTGCGTGTTGCGGCTACCACGTCGTCGTCTCTGTGGGTCTCCTCGATCTGGCTCCCAGTGTCTTAGGTCTGATAAGCCTTCTGTGTGTAGTTTTGCAGGATCCCGTGAAGATCGTCATTGAGTTTATGCACCTCTACACCGATCGAGCAACGGGCGACAGTTGCGTCGTTTCTTCGGACAGCAGCGTCGCCGCCTCATGGTTCTTTCCGCAGCTACACTGACCCGCACGATGCCGCTGCATCGCCCTTCGGGCCGTAGTGCCATGGCTCGCGGTCCATCACCGCCCCAAGGCCATCTGTTTCAGGTCGTCCCCGTGGCTGCATTGACCCTCGCTCGCTGTTTCGTTGTCCCATAGGGCCATAGCGAGCATGGCATGCGGCCCGTGTCGCCGCCCCGTGGTTCTCTCACGGCTACACCGACCCGCGCGCTGCTGCTACATCGCCTTTCGGGCCATAGTTCCGCGGCCCGCGGTCGACCGCTACCCCGAGGCCGCCCCTGTGGCTGCACCGAACCTCGCGCTGCCACTGCATCGGCCCATCGGCCGTAACGAGCGTGGTACGCGGTCCCTGTCGCCGCCTTGAGGTGTTCGCCGTTGTCTCTCCGACCTGCGCGCTGCTGCTATGTCGCACCTTTCGGGTCATAGCGCCGTGGCATGCGGTCTAGTTCACTTTCCACGCGTGTTGACCTCTGTGTGGTATGCACCACGACACCCTCTTAGGCGCGGGAGCGCCACCATCCGCATAGGTCTTCGTCACGCTGTCGGGTTCTTCCTCGCATACTTCGAGCATCGCCGCCGCGCTCCAGGCCACCGCCGCCGCCTCCTTAGGCCGCCACAGCTGCTCTTATTCTCGGTCCATGACAACTATCTTGACACTGGCCACCCCAACTCGACATCAACCACGGCGTCCCTCGCATGGCTACCTCGACCACGGTACATCATCCTACGCTCTCGGCTGCCTCGACATCAGCACAAAGTGATGGAAAAATGCCTTAGAGGCAATAATAAAGTTTTTTATTATTATATTTCCTTATTCATGATAGAGGTTTATAATTCATGCTAGAATTGTATTGACTGGAAACTTAAATACATGTGTGGATAAATAAACAAATATTGTGTCCCTAGTGAGCCTCTACTAGACTAGCTCGTTGTATGATCGAAAGTATGTCTAGAGGGGGGGGGGGTGATTAGACTACTTGACCAAATAAAAATCTAGCCTTTTCCCAGTTTTAAGTCTTGGCAGATTTTAGCAACTTAGCACTAGTCAAGCAAACAACCTACACATGCAATTCTAAGAGTATAGCAGCGGAATGTAAATCATTGCATATGAAGGTAAAGGGGAGGAGTTTGGAGGGAGCAAACGCAATGTAGACACGGAGATTTTTGGCGTGGTTCCGATAGGTGGTGCTATCGTACATCCATGTTGATGGAGACTTCAACCCACGAAGGGTAACGGTTGCGCGAGTCCATGGAGGGCTCCACCCACGAAGGGTCCACGAAGAAGCAACCTTGTCTATCCCACCATGGCCATCGCCCACGAAGGACTTGCCTCACTTGGGTAGATCTTCATGAAGTAGGCGATCTCCTTGCCCTTACAAACTCCTTGGTTCAACTTGATGCAGAGCATCCCATAGACATCACCATGTCCAGAGTCCATTTGGCAAGTGACACGAGTGACCTCTACTTCACATACATAAATGTGAATCATCTCCTTTACACGTGCTCACTTGACCCCTTCGAGGATAGTATACTACTTGACACTCCACTCATGTGCATGCATAGGTATTGCCGGAGCTTCACGGACGACGAGGAGGAGTGCAAGTGCCAAGGAACACCTACACCATCCGTGAGGGAAGCGTGGAAGCGAACAGGGAAGAAGAAGGAGCTGTGGAGTCTACAGCGACCGGACGACCAGAAGCCACCGGACGTCGGACCCTCTACAGCGCCCGGATGACCGGCGTCCACCGGACGTCCGACGCCTGGAGTCTTCACCAGCCTGACGGACCAACCGACGAAAGCTACAGCGGCCGGACAATTGGTAGGGACCGGATGTCCTACGCCTGGAAGCCCCAGCCTGCGCACGCTACAACGGCCGGACGTCCGTCCAAGACCAGACGACCGGACGACCGGCCGTCTCCGGACGTATGGTACCACTGTTACAAGACGAAATTAGCGGAAGTCCGAGCCCGACTGGACGTCAGGACCCCCGCTAGCCACCGGACGACCAGTAAGGACAGGACGTCCGCTGCCTCTGTGTGCACAATTACGGGCCCGGGGCCCATGTACCCTTTCACTCCACCCCCATTTGCACTTAGACTATAAATAGACCTCCTCCTCCTCCTATTTATGGTTAGCAAAGTGATAGCTCATTTGTATGTGAGCTTTTCTCCTATCGCTCCGAGAGAGAGAGAGAGAGAGAGAGAGAGAGAGAGATAGATAGAGAGAGAGAGAGAGAGAGAGAGAGACCACTACTCCATTGGAGGCCAAGACCTCCATCTAGGAGAAGATCCTGCGGGATAGCATCAAGACCCCCTCATGGGAGGACCCCCCATCAAGACCTCCTCTTGGAGATGAACTTTACCTTGTATCTTTCCCTTTGTTATTCATGTACCCATGTGTATCTTGTGTGTTTGATTGTCTAGTGGATGTGTGATTGGACTTGTTCTTAAGTGTTTCCCCTTGTGATTTCTCTCCATTCTTCCCCGTTTTCATCATGTTTTTCGAGGGAATCCAATCGTGAAAGATCGGCCATGTTGTTCACGAATTTGGAGTCCCTCCCACCGTTTTCTAGCCTGCTTTTGCTTGATTTCGTCCTAAATTTCAAAAATCCCCACCAAAAATAGCCCCATTTTTTTTGTGATTTGTTGGTTTGATGAAGTTTTGTTGATTTTGATCCATGGATTTGCTTGATTTCGAGTGGATCTAGCATCTCCCCAAGTTTCCCCATCTTTCATCCACGAAATCTCATCAATTTTGACCGCAAAATCCTCAAATTCCGCCCAAAATCGCGTCTCGGAGCTCAAATCCCGCGTTGATCCCGACCCACCGAACGTCCGGCCATTACCGGACGATCGGAACCCCAAACCCAAGCTGAAACAGCGGATTTCCGAGCCCCACCAGACATACGACGACCAGACATCCATCCATTACCGGACATCCGACACTTGTAGATATCAACTTTGGCTGATTTTTGTTCTGTCCATAACTAATTCGCCCGAACTCCGATTTCGACGTTCTTTAGCTAGTTTTGAAGCTATTAACATCCCCATCCCACAAAAATACCACGAAAAATATTTGACTCCATCAAACTTTTGTAACTTTGGCATTTTTGCCTAGGGCCTCCACCAGATCATCCGCTATACCACCACCGACTTCTGCAACCTAACCCTTTTAGTTCACCATAGCATTAGTGGTTGCTTGAGTAGTGATTCGAGTCTCCTAAGGTGTTTTAGCTACTTAGGGATGGTTACTTCTTCATCAACCACCACCACCACTTCCGCATACCCATTGCCCACCATACACTTCCACCACCCCAACTTAACACAATTGTTGTTTGAGCTTGTTTGAGTTGTGGCTTGTGTCTCTTAAGGTGTTTCAGCTACTTAGGGACGGCAACTTCAACTCCGACACATGTGTAGCCCATCATTCCACTTCCGCACTGCCAAGTGTAAACCACCACCGCTTTTCCGCTACCACTATTTGACTTTTGTCCTTGAGATTTTGATTTGTGGTTTTTCCGTTTCCTAAGGTGTTTCGGCTAATTAGGAATGGGTCGACATCGACAACACCGCCTCTCATCATCAAAACAGACAGTAACCTCGACGACACCATTGTATATTCCCCTTGTAATTGCATTGTTAATGCCTAGCCCATTTTGCATCACTTGCCTAGCAGACTAGCCATTGAGTATTGCCGGTAATGTTACTTGTGCACATTAGTGATCATTGAGCTACACCATCCGTTGCATATATACCATATCATCTTGGTATCATCATATCATCTCTTGTGTCAAAAATTTGTTCCCGCATATACCCTATTGCTATCTTGGTTTGTGCATTGTGCAAAAGTGTACAAAAAAAAGAATCAGATTTTAAGCAAAGAAAAAGAGTGAGCAAAGAAGCTTGTAAGCAAGAGCCATAGCATCACAATATATCATATGGTATCATACTCTATCATCTTGGATCATCTTGTGAGAAACACCAGGAACCATACATACATAGCATACTTGGGATAGAAGTCCATACATTTTGCATCTTATAGGTTGTGCACAAGTGTCGTATCCGCCTATTGAGCAATCGTGCTAGCGTCTCTCTTGAGTTGTGCAACACGAGCGTTTTCCGTGGACTCCACATTTTGTGCTCATTCCTTGGTTGCGCGACCCCATTTATCTATTTGTGTGCCATTCATTGCTATTGGTCTACTTATTTCACTTGCAAATTTGTGAATCTCTTTCAACATTATTGACTCTTGCTAACATTTTGCATCAAAATTTTGTGCCACTATCCTCACCGAGCTCCACCATAATCTTTACTTGATAGGTGTGAGTGAACAAGTCCGGAACCAATTCCACTATTCTTTCATTTCACATTGAGTGAAACGGCATACATCCTCAACATTGGGAAAAGGTAACTTGGTATTGTTTATCTCATTTCCTACTTGCCTCTACTTGAGTCTTGTGATGGATAGGCAAAGCACACCTCCTTCGGTCTACAACAACGACACGTTCGATGCCACGAACAACAACTTCGACGCCAAGATGCAAGTTCAAATGGAGGAGATCAAAGCCCTCATCAAGTCCTACAAGAGATCTTCCTCATCTTCGAGAAGACGCTCAAGAGCACATCCTCCCGAGCTACCAGCTCCGGCAAGATCAAATTGGCATCAACACCATCACCAACAAGAACGTGAAGATCAAGAGCTCAACACTAACAACCGCTCAACAACTTCACCATCACCCTTGGCATCTTCGCCAAGCGACTTGAAGGCATCTTCGCCTACGGACATACGACATCTTCGCCAACAAGCACCCCAAGACTACGCTCAAGAGAAGCTCCCCAAGCTCAAGTCCGTGACTTCCACAAGCTACAACAACCTAGCACGAAGTCCACGGGAGGCAGGAGCATGCGTCACGACCAGCGCTGCTTTGGGCGGCTGGAGCACGAAGACCAGAGGTTGAAGAAGCACTACGGCCGTTGGATGGACATTGTGTGGTCAATGGAGTATTGACTAAGTTGACAAAGCCCTCCGTCCCCGTCAACTTAGTAGGCCCACAAGTCAGCCTGCCACTATACTGGGTCCCAGCTAGCAGGGGGAGTATTCATTTTTTTTGTGCGTAATAAGCAGGCACTTCCTTGCGTGCGAAGATATAGCTGGTGGGTCCAAGCTATCAGCGGTGGTAACTTTTTTTCACGAAATACAGAGGCCCTTTTGGTGGGTCCCAGATGTCAGGTGGAGGAATCATTATTTTGCGTGTAATAAGGAGGCATTTCCTTGCGTGCGGCCATGGACCCAGCTGTCGGCCTCTCCACGTACAGTCCACTTCAGATGCATGTCGGTCATTGACCACATTGACCAGGCCGCACCGAGAGCACCAGGGTGGTGGACGACGACAAGGCCTAGGAAGGGATCGACACGGAGGCATGGAAGACTCGGCAGTTGTTTCCCACACGGAGGGGAGTACGATTGTGCGAGGGTTTACTGGTTCGTCTGCCGTCACCGGAGAATAACAGCAGGTGTGGGTGAGTAGAGGGATGGCTAGGCCAGCGATGGGAGTACGGTGGAGCGGTGAGGCCTGCGCGGCAGCACAGCCGGCCGTGGGGAGGAGGGACCAGGCAGTCCCGCCAGCGCTTGTTTGAGCGGCTGGAGCAGGAAGAGCAGAGATTGAAGAAGCACGGCGGCCGTTGGATGGAAATCCAACAGTCACTGCTTGTGCGTTAACCTTTTTTAGCATACAACCCATCTGCCATTATTTCTAATAATTTACAGCCCATTTGCTAATTCTTAAGGTTTTTTTGGAGCCCATATTCTTTTTGTTAGCATTACAGCCCATATTGTGGCCACTGTTAAAAAATTATACGAAATTTTGCATATTTCGGTGCAGTCCGAACTATTTTTCATCCCGAAATTTTGAGTCACATTCAAAATGATTTTAAAAATAAATGTATATCAATATAAAATCCAACAAATTGTCCATGCATAATAATAAATGCAATTTAAAATCTCGAAATGAAAAAAAAAGATATTTGAAACTAATTGCCGGTTTGATGTGTTTTAAAAATGTACAACCCATTTCTCATTACTGATAGGCCATTTTCTCGGCCAGCCGAATGAAGCTCTCATCATCCTGAAAGATTTGTAGCCCAATAGGCATGACAAAGCGACTTACTTGGCAAATCACAAAAAACCGGGCTGTGGCCATGGACCCAGCTGCGGCCGTGGACCCAGCTATCAGCCTCTCCATGTACAGTAATCTTCCGATGGAAGTCGGTTTTTGACCACATTGACCACGCCGCACCGAGAGCACCAAGGCAGTGGACGACGACGAGGCCTAGGAAGGCGACGACACGAAGCCGGGGAAGACGCGGCAGTGGATGCCCACGCGGAGAGTAGTACGAGGGTTCACTGGTTCGGCTGCGGCGTGAGGCTGCCGTCGCCGCAGAATAACAGGGGGTGTGGGTGAGTAGAGGGATGCCCTGGGCCAGCGGTGGGAGTAGTAGGGGGCGGTGAGGCCTCCGCAGCATCACAGCCGGCCACGAGAGGCAGGAGCACGCGGCACGACCGACGCTGCTTTGGGCAGCTGGAGCAAGAAGACCAGAGGTTGAAGAAGCACTATGGCCGTTGGATGGACATCATACGGTCACTGGAGCTAGAATCGTTCATATTGACAAAGTTGACAAAGCCTTCCGTCCTCGTCGACTTAGTAGGCCCACAAGTCAGCCACCCACTATGGTGGGTCCCAGCTAGCAGGGGGTATTCATTTTTTTGTGCGTAATAAGGAGGCACTTCCTTGCGTGCAAAGATATAGCTGGTGGGTCCGACCTGTCAGCGGGGGGAACGTTTTTTTCGCGAAATACAGAAGCCCTTCCCACGTACAGTCCATGTACAGTGCGTAATAAGGAAGAACTTTCCTTGCATGCGACAATGGACCTCGTGGGTCCCAGCCGTCAGGCTCTCCACGTACAGTCCTCTTCCGATGACTCGTATGTTGACCATGCCGCACCGAGCGCACCGAGGCAGTGGACGACGGTGAGGCCCCAGACTGGAATGACCCGGAGATGGAGAAGACGCGACAGTGGAGTCGCAGACGGAGAGGAGTGGGAGACTTGACTGGTTCGGGTGCGGGGTGGGCCTACACTCAACAGACAATAACAGGAGGTGCGGAGTAGAGGGATGGCCTGGCCGTCGGCGGGGTAGCGTTTCGCTGAGGAGCACAAAACAACGCCGCTGGACGCCGAAGGCTGGAGCAGGCGGTCCCGGTAGCGCTGGGGGAAGAAGACGTGAGATTGAAGAAGAATGCGGCCGTTGGATGTAAATCCAACGCCTTCTTAGGCTTCGACCTACTGGGCCACATGTCAGCCGGTCCATTTGCTTTTTAGTCCATTTGGTGGGCTGGGTGAAACAATGATGTAACATCTATGCAGCCCGTTTAAATCCCATTTGCATTTTTCTCGAAATCCACGGACTTGCTGGGCTGGGTGAAAATATCATGTTGGCCAGACGGAGAAATGTTATAAAAACTTAAACACATGATTGCACGTCTATTACTGCATTGGTCAGTAAAATCTTTGCAAGCTTATGTACGCAATCACTAGGAGTTAACTTGCCAAGTTATATATAAACAATTATTATTATTATTTTGTAAGAACTTCCAACTTACGAAATAGAATATCATTTAAATTTGATGAGTTAATAGTACATGGGGTATTATTATTTTTTAGGCTAGACGTGGGACAGTTGAGTTGGTTCTAGGGAAAAGTACTGGGAGAAAACTCAGTTTACATTGAAAAAGAAAGTGGGAGAAAATTCAGAGACCTGCTGGGTCCACCTGAGGAGGGGAATATGTTGGGAGGAAGGAGATTCAAAGCACGGCAACCGAGTGAACTAGTTTTTTTAACGGACAAGTGAACTAGTTACATACATAAGCAAATAGCCACTAAAAAAAGCAATGAGGTTAATGGGTTCTTAAAAGAAATATTTTAGACAAAACAGATAATTACGACACATAGTCTAATGCATGAAACACTCAGATGATAAAGGTGCTTATAAACAGATAAAGTACAACATCTAGAACTTCCTGGCACGCTTGATTATGATGCTGCGACTGTCTGTGTACTCGTCGGCTACGGGAAGCAGACACGCCCTCATGTCCAAGATCTGCCTGTACATGTCGTAGCATGCGTATGCATCCTTGGCCGTGTAGGTTATGTAGGCTAGATTCAGAGGTACCTCCCACGTGTTCGGGTCCTTGGTATCGTTGTCTTCTTTCATGTTGGTGTATCAGGGGTCGATGATGCTCTCGACGAGGTCAACCACGGAGTCCTTCTCCTGCCCGTTGCTGATGATCTTGTATTGCTTCTGGATGTCGACAAGCTTGTTGCACCAGATGGCCGAATTGTTGCGTTCTTCCTTCTCTCCACCGTAGCGAAGGTGAAGTCGGCGCTGCTGATGAAATGGGAAAATGCTCCAGAACCTGGTGCAGCCATAGGACTGAGGCGAGGTAGAGCTTCACCGAGTCTGGATTGTTGGTGTACATCACATTCAACTTGGTGCAACCATAGGACTGAATGGCGAACTCAAAGGGGAACTCCTTGCTGAAGTCCATATCCAGTAAGCGCACCCCTCGATCGCCATTGGAGTCTCTTCGAGTGAACAAGTGTGTAGGCGGCGGCAGCAGTTCATTTTTCAGCTCTTGGGGAACTGGATTCAACAATAAGCTGAGTGTGTACAAGCAACAGTTACTACCCCTCCCTTGTCCGTTGCACGCCCGGCAGAAGATGCACCCTCGGCGCATTCAAACGCCTTCATTAAGAAACCTACTCCGGCACACGTCGGTTCACGAGCGGGTTTGTATTGGTACTGTAATAACAGGAGTTAGTGGTCAATTTACTTAAATTTAATTAGCTTTAATAGAAATTTGTACTTAAAACAAGCAATGCATTGGCTCGTTCTATCAGTGCCACATGATCAACATGCATAGCAATTAGAATTATTATTCTCAGGACCCACACGATCAGCACATTTGTCGCACTTTCACAAAAATAATACTACCAAGTTTGACCTGTTTGTTATGGTTGTTGTCCTCTGCATCATCATGCCGTGTTTCCCAGCTTGCAAGATTCAGAACCACCAAATAAGATCCAAATAATAAGTACAACAAAGATGCCTACACATCTCATTGATTCCCAGCTTGCAAGATTCAGAACCAACAAATAAGATCCAAATAATAAGTACAACAAAGATGCCTACACATCTCATTGATTCCCAGCTTGCAAGATTCAGAACCAACAAATAAGATTCAAATAATAAGTACAACAAAGATGCCTACACATCTCATTGATTCCCAGCTTGCAAGATTCAGAACCAACCAATTAGAGCCTTTTGATAAAGTGAATATCAGGATTAAATCCATCTTGGCTAGCCATGTCATACAATCGAAGAACTTGGCAAATGCTCTTGACCGTCACAACATCTGTAGTTGAGTATTCCTGTTTGCACAACACAAACAAGGAGAGCATGATTTCTCTTTAATAGTGGCCTCCTTGAACTCAACCTGCAGCTCCACTAGGATGAGGTCTGCCTGGAGTTCCATGATTCAATTCATGCGCCTTTTTCTGCAGTTCACCTGAAATGAGGCAAAGACTGCATCATTCAGCTAGTAAGAAGTACTTGCTCTCGTGAGCTGGCAGGTTCTTCTTTAGTAGTTGCACTAAAATTGAGGAACATTAAGGTTGGCTATCCGGCTCATGTAAGGTGCAACTATAATTTTCTTATCCTTTTGTGCAGTTCCACTAAAATAAAGTGCCATTATGGTGACAGTGACGGCTCCATCTTGCAAAGGCTAATAAAATGTTGCACGGGATTACCAGCAGAACTTGACAGAGATTTTGGAAACTCCAATCACCATTTTGTGCACTTCCACCAAAATTGAGAGATGTTGCCCACGTGACATTTTAGTTGAACTGCACAAGACACTCATTCCAAAAAAAGTGTTTTGTGCAGTTCACCAAAAGGTCACAATAGCAACAAGGTGAAATGGATATCCCTATCTGCACAAAAAGATAGAAAGTAAATAGTTGCTGGTCAATAAGAATATACAAAACATATACAAAATGAAAAGAAGCATCTTAATTATGTCCATGGCAATCACGCAAGGACGGTAGAAATTTTAAAACGCCAGCAATGCTTCATGTTACCAGAAGCATTACAATCAACAATGAGATTCCTCAAATATGAGATTAGTTTAATGGTGGCATTGCTTGTTTACCAGACACAGTAAATCAATAGCAGCTAAAGAGTTGGTTTAAGGGCATGGGATCGTGGGGACACAAGGACACTCAACAGCGTAAAGGAGCAACTTACTTATCATACTGGGGAAAACAATAGGAGTGCCATTTGTAACACAGTTTAATTGCATCTTATCACTGGAGGCATTAGATTAACAATAACACTGGTTAGACATGTCCCTAAGGTAACAGTGTGATCGCTTCATTTTACATGCGCCCTTACATTAACAACGGTAAAAGGTTGGTATAAGGACATGCGACAGTGGATGCATCAGCACAATGTACCTACAAGGAGGCATAAAGTGGTGATGCCGAGTTTGTTCATGCTATGTGAGGGCAGCAAACCTAATCCTGGAGACCTTGTACTATGTGAGGGCAGCAAATCTAATCCTAGAGACCTTTTACTATGTGGGGGCAACAAATCTAATCCTGGAGACCTTTTACTATGTGAGGGCAGCAAATCTAATCCTGGAGACCTTTTACTATGTGAGGGCAGCAAATCTAATCATGAGACCTTTTACTATGTGAGGGCAACAAATCTAATCCCGAAGACCTTTTACTATGTGATGGCAGCAAATCTAATCCTGGACATACTCTATTGACTTGTCCACTAGCCGCCACTTTCTATCCTTTTTTCAACCAATAATAGATCTGTTCCTTATCCAGTTTGTACTGCATTTTCCCATTATTTCCCTTTTCAACAAAGAGACCGGTTGGGTATCCGGTCTCTACTACTTTCGCCATATTATTTCCTATTTGAATCAAGTCCTAGATTCATGCTACAACTTTCCCCCCTTTCTTCGTTGTTTGAACAAAGCCCTAGATTCGAATGATGAAGTAGCTTTACCTCTAATAATACTTAAAATTTAGGTGGCTTTGGAAGAGCTGATGGGAGTAGAAAAAGATGCACATGCAGACACGTGGGGAGCTGGGGCAGTAGATCAAGGCCGCTTTCGAAGAACTTATACCCGAGGGTCACCGGGATGTTGGCAGCGGCAGGTCGGATCTACAGAAAATACTGCAGGGAGGAAGAAGGGTCGGAGGACCTCCCGAGCCGGCGCTGTGTCGTAGAGAACGACATGGGCAGAGGATCGGGCCCCTCATGCAGCTGTGGGTTTCCTCCCTCGGTGGCGATGACTACATGAACGATGCACCTTTTAGTCCTCTACACACACCGGTCGAAGGGATCCGGCCGGATCTGTGACCAGCGGTGAGCAGAGAGAAAATGTCGCTACCGCTGTCTTGTTTATATCTGGAGAGGATAAGAGAATGAAGAGAGCAGCCCTAGTAAAGCAAGCGCGCAGGCCCCTGCGTACATGTATAATGGAGTGATTATCTTTTTTCTCTCCACAACAAGCATTTCAATTTGTGTACGTGACATTAAAGAAAAGAAACTCTCCATTTAAGGTGACTACCGTATGACTCCTACTTACTACTAGTAGTACTAGTATTGTTCACTTGTGATCCCCGTCCCTCCATTCATTGAACAACCCCACGGGTGAATAAACATACATTAAGTACTGTATTTATATAGAACGAACAAGCTCGAACTATTTTCGCGTAGTTAAAAGTTGAGGGCGGGGCTTTTCCCGGGCAGTACGTGCGGCAGTTTTCGGGTAGCCGGTTTGACAGAGATGCGAGTAGGGTGAGCGAGTGGCGGATTCTCAAACATACTGCTGGAAAGGTCGGGCTGTGCAATTTGATGGCGCGTTACTGCTGGAAAGACTTGTGATATGACCACTCACTATAGTCATGAATTACTGGTGCTCCGACCGGGGTGATGCCCCCCTTCTGTTCTACGCTCTAATCTGGTGCATGACACGTCGACCCGGATGCTGGCTCTCCCACATGTCGGAGTAGTAAGAAGGAGCAAAGAATGATGCAGTATATACTAGTACTACTACTACTCAGGTAGGAGGAGTGCGAACCACGGCAACCCAGTGAACCAGCAGTGCGAACCATGGCAGCCCAGTGAACCAGCAGTGTGAACCACGATAGCCCAGTGAAGCAGCAGTAGAAAACAATGTGGTGATATGGCCATAAAAAACAATGTGCCACGGTTCACACTGTAGCATGTACAGTAACACTCCTCTTTGTTTGGATCCCTGAGTTAGAGCTAGTTTGGGTTGAAATAGCCTCAAATTATCGAAACAAGAGGGGTTAGTTTGAGCTAGTTTGATCTAACCTAGCTAAAGAAAACTAGCCCGGTGGAGAGGTTCTAATTGG
Organism: Triticum dicoccoides; assembly: GCF_002162155.2. Classification (NCBI taxonomy): domain Eukaryota; kingdom Viridiplantae; phylum Streptophyta; class Magnoliopsida; order Poales; family Poaceae; genus Triticum; species Triticum dicoccoides. The sequence goes on along the minus strand of NC_041387.1, from coordinate 280,242,519 downwards.
GTTAGTTATCCTCGGGCCTCTAAAAGAGAACTAAAAAAATCTCCCTTGCCAGCACCAGATCGCTCCCCCCTCTCGCACGACTCCTCTCTGTTCCCCATAAGGCCGCTCGCCCTCTCTCTCCTCCGGCCGCCCTATCCTTCCGGCCTCCGCCGCCCTACTCCGGCTGTCCTCTCCCTCCGGCCTTCGACGGTCGCCCCGCTCCCCCTTCACCGATCGTTTTTCTCCCTCTGTCGTGCATGGCGGCGGCGCATCTACATGGGAAGTTGCGAGAGGGGTGAGTTTGTTCGTTCCTTCTCTGTCTCATGGCCATATCATTGATCTTGCTCGCTCTAGTGCTAATTCTGATTTGGAAAATTAGATCCTGATCAAACTTGGTATAGATTTGTGGTGCACGCATGGAATTGTTTGATGCTGCTTGAGGAGGTAATTAATCTTTCTAGAGGCCCAAAGATTCAGTTCACCTTTCTAGGTATTTCAGTTTCAGGCTTGCATTATTTCTAGAGGCCCAAAGATTCAGTTCACCTTTCTAGGCATTTCAGTTTCAGGCTTGCGTTATTTCTAGAGGCCCAAAGATTCAGTTCACCTTTCTAAGTATTTTAGTTATAGGCTTGCATTATTTCTAGAGGCCCAAAGATTAAGTTCCCAGTCGGCGGCAAGCGGCCCTGCTACCCATGCCGGTGTCGACCTCAACTCGCAAGGGCTGGCGTCGGAGGGGTTCCCGGGGCTTGGGCTCTACAGAGCCTTCCTCCAGAGCAACGATGGCGAGCTCCTCCCTCAGTGCGTGAGGGGCTTCGGGCTCCCTCCCTATCGTGAATGACTTCCGTGATGAGTTAGCTCATGCTTTGTTTAATGAATTGTTTTTTTTGTGAAGCTTGATTGACGACTTGTATGTTTAAGTGGGATATCTCATTTGTATGGACAAAGTAAAAATTATCATGTTTTGCATGCTTGATTTGTAAAGATGGTTCGTTTATGTCAATTGTGAGCGGGAGGAGGCCACAGAAGAGCCGGCCACACAAAATCCGGCAGGAAATAGAGTCCAAAGTAGTCAAATGATTGAGAAAGAGCATTTATTGTCAATCTAACCCTGCCATCCATACACCTCTTTGGTTTAGAGTTAGTTCATGGTTAGAATCTAACTCTAACCTCTAACTGAGTTAAAGTTCTCCTCGTCTCGGTTCATCGCCATCATACTTTCTCCATTCCTGTGTTTTCAGTATCCTGCGAATCAAAGAGGCCCTTTTTTTGCGGGAAAAATCAAAGAGGCCCTTAGACTGGTTTAGGTCCGGTCATTTTTTATAAACATGTTATGTCCAAAATTTAATGAACGTGCTCCGGTTTCTATGAAAATAATCCGGTTTCATGTAGTAATTCATTCATTTATTTATTCTTCTGCGGGGGGTTTGCATGTAATTCGTGAGGTCTAAAATGTAAAGTACCCCGACATATGCTCCGAGTCGTGCATGCACTACGACCCAGATGCTCTATGTCCCACATGTCGGTGAATGGGAGCACGTGGAAATAGCTTAGGAGTACATATAGGAGGATAAATGCGTGAAAAAATATGTACTATGAAGCGTAGCTGCGGTTCGAAAGGAGACCTAAAGTGATGACAGTTGTAGGTCGCACGCACCCAACTAGTGGTACTAGACATACGATTAATTCTTCCCTCAAAAAAGAGAGGCACGAGTGCTCAGTACTCCTATTCTATAAACACAAGTCCCATCTGACAACAGCGTCCGTGCTATAGCTAGCTCTCCTCCCTCGTTTCTCTCTTCTAATTCTAAACTGCGGCCCCACCTCACAGTGAAAACGTTACGACTGGAATAAAAATGCCATATACTCCCTCCGTTCCTAAATATAAGCCTTTTTAGATACTATTTCAAATGGAATACATCATACAAATGTATGTAGACATAGTTTAGAGTGTAGATTCACTCATTTTGCTCCGTATGTAGTAGTCACTTGCTGGAATATTTAGAAAGGCTTATATTTGGGAACAGAGGGAGTACTATACTAATAAAACATTAAGGCCACGAGGCAATGCAGTGCTGGTTACAGGAGGCAAGAAGAAGAGATGCATCCATCGACGACGTCCACCTCCTCGACTCAGGGCACTAGCCCACCGAATGGTACCTAAGTAGCAGCGGCTTTCGTGGCCAGGTCGACGTGCTTCTGAACAATGGCGTCCAAAGATTCCAGCCGCTGGAAGAAGGCCAACGTCTTTCTATCCTTGCTTGCATTGTAGTGGCCTATGTAGACGATTTCCTCGTAGACGTGGATGTGCAGGTCGACGGTTTCTTGCATGGCGAGGCGCTGTGCGGTGAGTGCGGCCTCGAGGTGCACATTGTTCGTCGCGACCTCCGGCACCTGTAGGGCCACCAGGGCTTGAAAGAGTTCGTCACCATGGAGGCCAATGAGCGTGGCAGGCAATGAGGATCCTGGGCGCGCGGGCTGGAGCAGTACGGCAAGGTCGTCCGCGCGCTTCTTGACAGCGGTGAACTTGTGGATGGAGTTGACCATCATGTCGTCCATGCGAGAGGCGAAGCCGGCGTCGGCGAGGGCTACGATGCCGACGGTTGTCAGCATCATCTGGAAACGCTGCGCGGTGCGGGGCCGCAAGCCGGCGCCTTGGATGATTTGGCACAGCCGACTGCCGCTCGTGTCCATCGCCTCCATAGGTGGTTGTGGCTTCTGGTCACTTGGTCTTGGTTGGAGTGAGCAGTGTTGCGCAGAGACTTGGGAGTAGATGGATTGGAGTGGTGAGGCGCCTTTATTATATGAGAGTCCAAACTCTGTTGCATTCACATCGTGCTGGCTCTATTCTGCTTCTCCAATTAATTCCCTCTGCATGTAATTGAGGATGCACCATTGACCGTTCAATGTCTCGGGAACCGCTACTCTCTCCCTCCTTGGCATTCAAGCACCTATGGACCCGTCGACGACGAGGTGCCTATGGTGACTTCGTCAATTTCAAGATGATAATGCCGTGCGTGTGTGCGTTCATAGGGGTGAGTGTATGCGCGTGTATATGAGCGCTTGCGTCTGTACCGTGTCAAAAAAAACGTAAATGCGTGTCAAAAAGAGACTAGTCAGTATACTCAATATTGTGCACCTCGGAGAGGAAAACGATACGTATTTATTTAAGGTGCAGATTCACTCATTTTGCTCCATATGTACTCTGTCTCGGTGTAGTCTAGTCACTTGTTTAAATCTCTAGAAGGGCAAATACTCCTTTCTGGTTTACAGGGCTATACTAGCAAGTAGTTGTATGTACTAGTACAATAGTGGGCTCACATAGCAATTTTGTCTCATGCAAGAGCCTGGCTATATGCGTGCTCCAATGTTCGCAACTGCAACGTTCGGTTTGCGCTTGGCTCTTCGCCTCTTCGAGAAGACGAACAATGATGTTACTACTACTGCTTCTACAGTGTCGAATCCACTGCTGCATGTCCGTCCACCGCGAGCGGGATGGATAGCTTGTTGTAGAAGTACTACTAAGCAAAAGCCTGTCCTCATTTGCGAGCAACCGCGCGCATGGGCGAGGGAGAAGGCATGTACTAGTAAAATCAAGCTTCTCCTCATTGTACGAGTTGACGCGACATATCATAGCACTGGCCCCACATGCTTGCCTCTAAACTTGGCTGAAAGACCTGCAATGTACAATATATTTGCTGCAACCTCTAACATTTACCCACCACAAATTAAAATATATGTGGCCGTATGCATCGTTCTGATGCAGAGGCCGGGGAATCCCCCCTTTTCGAAAAAAAACAAATTAAAATATATATTCCTGTCTTGACCAGATGAGCGTGCAAACTACAATCACCAGGGTGACAGGTAGGGCCAGAAGACTATTTTTTTTAAAAAAACTTCGAGACGGCCACATAGCATGGAGCCGACCCCAACGATTTTAAGCTTACAGGCACGGTACACGGTATCCTAGACCACTCTACACATGAAACTGCCACACGTGCGTCCGAGCTGCGCTTGGCTCTTCGCCTCTTTGGGAAGTCGAACAATGATGGAGTACTACTGCACTGGAGGAGTAATACAGTATGCTTCTGGCCATCTGACACTGATTGAACTGCTGCATGTGCACCGCGTGCGGGAGGGAGAGCGTGTAGCGAAAGCTTCTCCTAGTCTTGCCAGCCACCACGCTCATGGGCGAGGGAGGGACGCTCCTGCCTTTGCGTGTATGACAGGTGGGCCCGACAGGTGGGTGGCCAACCTGTCATACAACCAAAGGCAGGTGTAGTTAAGTCCCGCGAGGGAGAGGATAATCAAACTTCTTGTTGATGTACGAGTTGACGCTACACATCAAAGCACTGCACTCGATATATTTCAATAATTTACATTTATTGATGCATTAATTACAATGCATGCATGCATGCCGTGACTCTCCTTTTGATACTTGCATGTGTTGATTTAATGCACCTTGAAGTAGTATAAAATATGTGACGATAAAGCTTTGTAATGCCCCGGCCCAAGTCGAGAGATGGTTGTGCACGAGGAGGGCGAGATCATGCAGACCAAACAGGACCCGACAATGGAGCTCTCTAAGGTCTCGATGGACCTCACCGTGCTCCACTGCCCCTTGTGCCTTTGCCCCTTGACGCCTCCAGTGTATCAGGTTCGAATACACCTCGTCCGTTCGGCTGATTGAGCAAGGTGCAGGTTTCTTGATTGATGTGCTGTTCGATTGATTTCTGCAGTGCAAGGAAGGGCACCTGGCCTGCGCGGACTGCCGCGTAGAGTGCCCCGAGAACCAGCGGCAGTGCTAGAAGTGCGAGCGTGGCGGTGGCTTCGACGTGCGGAACACGGCGGTGGACTCCGTCCTTTCGTCGGTGAGGGTGGAGTGCCCGCACAAAGGCTGTGGGCTCTACGTCACTTACCACAAGCTCGCCGATCACCAGAGCGTGTGTCCGCTCGCGCCCTGCAAATGCCCCGTGCCCGTCTGCGGCTACGATGGCCCGCCGCTGGCGCTCTACCACTACATCAGCACCGCGCATCCCATGCCCGTGCACAAGATCCAGTACAGCAAGGTGCTCCAGCTACAAGTGCCACTGTCGGAGCCACAAATCTTGCTGTTCGCGGAGGAGGACGGCCGCGCATTTTTCTTGGTCGGCGGCATGCTCGACATCGGCGCGCCTATCGCCATGTTGGTCGTCTGCATCAGAGTGGGGGCGTCCCCACTGTCGCACTACGTGGACAAGCTGTGGGCGAACGGCCCGCTGGGGGAGCTCAAAGGCACGACCGACGCCGTCAAGGTGGAAATGGAGGTGACAAGCAGCAAGGATCCCGGCAACGTCGACGTGCAGGAGCTGAGCTTCTTCATAGTTCCGCCCAAGATGCTGGCCGGGGCTAAGCTGGTGTCCCTCCACATTCAGACTGACAAGCTCACGTCCTAAATGTTTCTACAATGCCTTCTCTTTATCTTAGTAATATGCTAATATAGGGATTACCTCGGTCTCCTTTAGCTTAAGAAATGGTGGGTTTTGGTGGCGATGCAGCAATTACTTCGACATCAGATCAGTAATTTCCAACAGTCGAACAGATATTTTTGTGTCTGTTGGATATAAAGTTCATTTGGGTAAGAAGTACTACTTGTCATCAAAATGGATAAAAGGAGATGTATGTAGACGTATTTTAGTTCTAGACACGTCCCTTTTTATCCATTTTGATGACAAGCACTCCCTCTGTTCCACAATACATTCCTTCCATTTGTCAAAATATAGATGTATCTAGACATGTTTTAGTATATAGGTACATCCATGATAGAGCCAATCGGATGGTTGAGAACACTACAATTCGTAGCTACAGATGCGTGTGTGACTCCCAGATGCGGAGGTCGGGGGTCATCATCGTCCTTTTCGAGAAAAAAACAGACACGTGTGTGAGAGGATGAGTGCGTGCGTGCACCTCTTCTCTTCCTGCATAACGTACTTCCTGTATAACGTACTAAACTTAGAGTATAAGTTTTTGTGGGTGGCACGATGGTGCATGCGAGAAGTCCCGAGAGATAGGTTTAACGCGTCTAAAAAAAGACTAGCCTAGAGCTCGCCACACGGCTATTCCTGTCGGACGCCCCATTAACCGTAAGATATGTATACGACGGTGCCAGTTATTGCACGTACACAGTAGTAGAAAAAGAACTACTCCATCCGGGAATAGTGCCGCACTTCAAAACTAGAACCGTCAATAAATTTTGAGCTTGCGTCTCATCACATTCCAAATTACTCCATGCTATATTGAATTGCAAACCTGTTCACACCGATCACAACCTAAACGGTTTCCCACTTAGGAGCATATTAGTACCACACTATATTGAATTGCAAACCTGCTCACACCGATCACAACCTAAACGGTTTCCCACTTAGGAGCGTATTAGTACTCGGTTATAAATACTAGTATGCAAAGATGACTGCACATTCCTCCTCAACTCCTCATCCACAAAAACAAACAAGTCATTCAGCATCCTTCCCTTGCGTCTGCCATGGACAGCGTGAGTTCTGGGTCGAGAGATTGCCACCAGGGAGAGGCGAGCATGGAAGTGGAAGCACAAGAGATGTCCCGCCTCCCTGCGAAAGCAGCAGACATGTCCCGCCGCGCGGAAGTAGCAGCACAGAGGTCCCGCCGTGCCGCTGAAACAACACGGAGGTCCCGCCGCACTGTCGATGCAGCAGACTGGTCCGGCCACGCCGCGGAAGCAGCAGAGATGTCCCGCCGCGCCGCGAATGCAGCAGAGATGTCCCGCCGCGCCGTCGATGCAGCAGACTGGTCCGGCCGCACCACGGAAGCAGCAGAGATGTCCCGCCGCGCCGCGAATGCAGCAGAGATGTCCCGCCGCGCCGCGGCGGCCTGGGAAAATTTCTCACGGGCACGCGACAACTGTTACAGGCGCATGCATGCGATCATCCATAGCCAGATGGATCAGATCTCCGGCTAGGCGAGGTTGCAGGATGACATGAAAGCCTCGTTTGAACAGGCTACCAGTGTCATCCGGCAACTAAGGGAGGGCAATGAGAGGCTCCGGGCCGAGTGCAACCTGCTGAGGGCGAAGATCGTCCGAAGTGGAGACCAGTAGGAGGAAACCAGTGCCTTGTTGAAGAGGACCGGCTTCATCGTCAAGAAACTTATGGACGAGAATGACATGCTCCGCAACGAGCGCCAAAGGCTGGTGGAGGAATCCGTGGATGTTCTCAAGCAGCGTCTTGAGGACACGAAAGAGCTCGCCGCTCGCCGCGGAGACTAGTTCCCGCGGCCTGCAACAACGCATCAAGAAAGTAGAGATCAGTGAGCCAGATCCTTGTCTTCCTTCTTATTTTGCCCTTGTGTATTTCGGGCGTAGCTGCATGTGGCTTTTTTAATTATCTTTCTAATTATGTAAGACAATTAATCGTCCTTATATATTCATCAGTCTTGCTATAAGTCGCAGTAGATGCAATATAGGTCCGTCAGATCTTACATCAAGATCCGTGCTTTCAGATTTTACTTTTTCTCTCTTAAATCTCAGTCGAGTGAAACATAGCCACGCCATTAAACAGAGGCTCGAGCACCATTAATGGAGACCTTGGGAGAGTGGTGGACGGCAGATGGAGGTCAAAGGGCTCTCCTCCCGATAAGCACGCGCAGGGGTCTGATCGCACGCCTCTCGTACTCAAATAGGTACCCTGCACAGCGCCTCCTAGCTAATAAAAAATGGGGACGCGTGGCGGCACGTAAATGGTACTAGTAAATAGAACGCCCACAGTTTCAATAATACTTGTGTTTCCGATTGTAACGTGACAACACTTGTTCCAAAATGACTTTGTTGATTGTTAATGTGTGTGCCTTCGCAAATCGGACTGCAAAATTACCACAGCATGTTGGTGCCATGTCATGGAACCAAGCCAAGTTTCATTATTTTCATGCGTGTTTTGGATTTACAAGAATTAAAAAACTAAGTTTCTCAATGTTTCCAACCCAGCCACGACGCCAGAATTTTGAATTTCATTCCCATTTCTTGCATGGAACCTAGAAATTTACCCGAGGACACACATGTGATTTTTCAACCAACTTTGGTGCACTGGAACATGTGCTTGTATTTCAAATTTGAATTATGCACACAAAGGTGACATGTTCCCTCCCAGAACCACGAGCCTTCTTGAGAGAAGCTCCGATTTGCAAGAAGCTTATACCAAAATTTGTTCCTATTCGACCAATTTTTTTTACCACGACATGGTACTACCATGACATGACACCATGCCAAGTTTCATGATTTTAAAACCAAGTTTCTCAATGTTCTCGACCGAGCCACGATGCCCAGATGTTTGAATTTTATTCTCATTTTTTGCATGGGACCTAGAAATTCACCCGAGGACACAAATGTGATTTTTCAACCAACTTTGGTGCACGGGAGCATGTGCTTGTAGTTCAAATTTGAATTATGCACATTAAATGACCAAAAACTCAATTAATGTGTAAATAAGGCCAAACGAAGCCGGAATAATTCCAAAATTTAACAGGGCACTCATGTAGTTCTATGTTGCCTTTGTAAATAAACTCAAGGGGGACAACGTATATCGTTTCGCACTCAAAGGTCGCACGTTCCCTCTCAAAACCATGAGCCTTCTTGAGAGAAGCTTCGTTTTGCAAGAAGCTTATACCAAAATCTGTTCCTATTCAGCCAAGTTTTTTAGCACAACATGGTAGTACCATGACATGACACCCATGCCAAGTTTCATGATTTTCAGACGTGTTTTGGATTTTCAAGAATTTTACAACCAAGTTTCTCAATGTTCTCGGCCGAGCCACGATGCCCAGATGTTTTAATTTTATTCTCATTTCTTGCATGGGGCCTAGAAATTCACCCGAGGACACAAATGTGATTTTTCAACCAACTTTGGTGCACGAGAGCATGTGCTTGTAGTTCAAATTTGACATATGCACATTAAATGACCACAAACTCAATTAATGTATAAAAAACAACAAAAAAACCCGGAATAATTCCAAAATTTAACAGGGCACTCATGTAGTTCTATGTTGCCTTTGTTAAGAAACTCAGGGGGGCAGCGTATATCGTTTCACACTCAAAGGTGGCACGTTCCCTCTTAGAACCACGAGCTTCCAAATCGGCCCAATTTTTTACCACAACATGTTAGTGCCATGACATGACACCATGCCAAGTTTCATGATTTCCCGGCGAGTTTTGGATTTACATGAATTTAAAATCTAAGTTTCTCGATGTTCTCGGCTGAGTCACGACGCCCAGATGTTTGAATTTTATTCTCATTTCTTCCATGGGACCTAGAAATTCAACCAAGGACACACATGTGATTTTTCAACCAACTTTGGTGCACCGGAGCATGTGCATGCAGTTCATATTTAGATTATGCATATTAAAAGTCCAGAAACTCAATTAATGTATAAAAAGGCCAAACGAACCCGAAATAATTCCAAAATTTAACAGGGCACTCATATAGTTCTATGTTGCCTCTGTAAAGAAAATCAGGGGGGAGGCAGCGTATATTGTTTCGCACACAAAGGTGACACGTTCCCTCCCGGAACCACGAGGCTTGTTGAGAGAATCTCCGGTTTTGCAAGAAGCTTATACCAAAACTTGTCCCAATTCAGCCAAAAATTATACATATGAAAATAGGGTTTAGATTATCCCGAACATCTCGCTACCTGGACCAATAATGTACTATGATTTGAATTCAACATAAAATGGACACAAATATTTGAATTGGAGAGTGTATGGTACATGTAGTTCATAGTGAAATATGATTACTGCTATATGCATGTTTTTTGTTATCAAGATAATATTTAAATTATTGTATAATTTGACAACAATCATATTCAAATAAGGAAAATTGATTCAAATTTAGTCCATATGGTAGACGACAATATATATGTTCACATGGTGGAGTAAAATGTTCATATATGATGGAAGATCAAAATGTACGACTACATCAATTATAAACCGCAAGGTCACCTAACGATATATTCGAATTCAACATAACATGGACTCAAAAATTGAAATTCGACATCCTGGCATTTGTAATCATATAAAAAGGGACATTACTCTTTTCTTTGGTGGGAATTGATTTGTTTTTTGTTGATGTTGAGGGAAGTGCGAATCGATTTGGTACTGTGCAGGGTAATCTTGTTCTCCCGATTTTTTTACATTTTTTTGTAGTTTTTTCAATGGCATCTATAGCAATATATTAAATGGGGACATGACTCTCTTGTGTCTTGTATGAATTGTTTTTTTACACGTTAAGTTTGTTCTGCCGAACAAGGAATCCGCACCTTGTTATCCCAAAATTTTCAAGCTCGAGTATCTTTTGTCTCACCTGCTTTGAAACTCCCGCTTTTTCAACCCGCACCGCGCCTTGTTATCCCGAAATTTCGACGCGCGCGAGAACTCCCATCTCATCCGGAATCGGCCCCGCAGCCCAGACACGCGAAATCCCCCTGCTACCCCTCAACCGGAAATGAAGCTCGACGTCACGATGTCAAAACCGGTGGGGGTACGCTGGTAACTTACCCTACATTTCAGACAAGCGCGTCCCTAAGCTTGGCTCCCCCCTCCCCCTTCGCCCCCATTCGTACACTGAGGCCGCCAAAACCCGCGAAACCCCACGCTCCTCCGTCGGCCTCCCAACCGCCGCCTAGCCGGAGACTCTTCGCTGACTACGTCGTCCACCGCAACAGCTCGCCGTCCCTCATCCACCACACCGGATGAGGATCCGTTGTTGATCTCATCGTCCCACCGGATCAGCCGCCCCGTCCTCCACCTCCAAGGAGCTGCCCCGACATTGCCTCGTCTATCGCGCCATCTCAATCCCCACATCACCGTCTTGACCTGCCCCACAGGAACCGCAGCACCCTCACCAATTCCTCCGATGAAGCCGAGGCCAACTCGGCGCCACCAAGGAGGTTCTGCACTCACCGCAACATTTTATCTTTTATTCGATCTCACGGGGCTGCCGGTGCTCGATACCGAGCAGACATGGCGGGTCTCCATCGACGGCGCTGTCGCCGGCCACATCATCCACGACGTCTCTCCCCCATGTCGTTGCTTCCTCGGCGGCGACTTCCACAACGACACTAGCTACAGCTGCTCCGGCTCTCGCTCGCGTTGTGGCTCTGTTCTTGCTGTCGGTCACGCTACTGCACTGCTCTTGCTTTCGTTCGTGATGCTGCTCTGCTCTTGCTCTCGCTTGTGTTGCTGTTGCTGCACGACCTCCGGCAGCTACAGGAGTTGCTGCTTTAGCACTCGCTCGAGGTGCTACTGCATGACTTGCTCTCTGCTAGTGCGTTCCCTGCTCGAGCGTCTGTTGATTTAGATCACTGCTTCTCTGCTACTAGTGCTCGAACGCCCTAAACATCTATTGCAATGCTCTGCTACTAGTTCAATCAGTTTCGACAGTAAAATTCAGTTTCGACTGTAAAGTTCATTTTCTTCATTTAATTTTAGAGTGAACAGTACTTACAGCATCTGTCGTAGCGGCCGTGGCGCGGCTGATGCGTTTTACATCTAGCACTTTTTGGTGATGTATTTTACATCATCTATTGCAGATGATATTAGGGTCCCACTTCAGATTAACATTGTCTGTCTTGTCCTGCTTCAGCCTCGTCGCCGTACACCTTACCGGAGCTGCTCCAACGACGGAACCATCCATCACAGCGGAGCAGTACCCTCGGTGCCGTTTCCAGAGGCCTCGGATCTTCTTCCCCGCCTCCAACAGTCACACCAGCATCATCACCATCCTCCACGTCCAACCCAATGATGCTAAGGTCCACAAGGCTATGCCAAAGAGGTTGTAAACTCGTCGCATCACTTTGTTACTCTGCATTCATGTCAATCCCTCAGGGATCCTTTGCTATGGAACTACTATTCGTGCAAATCTGTTAGAAGGAGTGGAGCAAAGCTAAACTTGAGGTTTTTTCCTTTGGTGTCTCTTTCGAAGAAAAAACGTAGGAATTTTATTCACTTGGACGTCCTTTTCAAATTAATATGCATGAAGAACAGAACTAATTGCATTACTGGCATAATAAGATTCTTATTTTTTCATTTTCATGTGGTTTGACTTTAATTTGACCACATTTCTCCATTCCCATGTTCTTCCAATTCATGTGAACCAAACACCCAGGTTGACTGAAATCCTATGTTTCCAAATGCTCTGTTTTGCATGTGCATTCCTACCCTATTCCTGTGTTTTTCTTGTCCCTGCGTTTATAGAATCCTCCAATTCTAAGGAGCCCTTACAGATTTACTTCATTTCCAGATAGGCGTCAAAGAAAACTCTATGTGTTATGTCCTGCTCCTGCCGTGCCGTCATCCACCCCACCCGAGGTGCACCATCGACAGAAGCGTTCACTGCAGCAGAAATCCCCCCTGCAGACTTTCTTTCGCCGCCTTAGATCATCTTCCCCGTTGCCGGCAACCACGCCAACTGCATTACCATCATCGACTGAGCAGATGAACCTGAGACTACACAGTTCCGGAAGAGAGGTCGCAGTCTTTCGTGTTTGCTTATGTTATACATCGGTTATTATTACCTGCTACTTTATCATTCAAACTTGAGTTTTGAAATGCCCATGGGTCTCATATCGAGCCAGCAACAAATAGTATCTGTCTACTATCTGGTTCATCTGGGGTCTTCTATGTGGTTCATGTTGGGTGGGTAACAAATAATAGATGATCCATTGTCTATCTTTTTAAACTGAAGCTATAATCTACCTGCTATCATTAGTTTTGGATCCATCCACTCGTTTGCTACCATCAGTCTTGATTTTTGCATGCACCCCTTAGGCCTTACAAAATCTAACTATTTTTTATTATGCATGTCAGATATTGTGCACAATCATACTGAACATGTAGAGAAAAAGAGAAGACCATTGCGTGGGAATATAATGTCATGCAGACGCCGCTCCATGGTGGGCGAAGTGGGCCCCCTCTCATGCATGTCCAGATTGTATTCTAGAGGAAGATAACTGTTCAGATGGGGATTCAAAAGAAGCCGACCACGCCTGTTTACCACCTGAGGTGTTTGCTCTAACCTGGCATGTTGATGTTGGTCATATCATGCATATGGCGCCTTGCATTGCTTACATTATACATCTTATATGTCATCATCTTAGTTTAGATTTTATTTGTCTGAATGCCAACTATTTGGTTTCTATATCATACTCCCACCATTCCTAAATATTTGTCTTTTTAGAGATTTCAACAAGTGACTACATACGGAACAAAATGAGTGAATCTACACTCTAAAATATGTCTATATACATCCGTATGTGGTAGTCCATTTGAAATCTCTAAAAAGACGAATATTTAGGAACGGAGGGAGTATATGGGAATTATGCAATGCCATCTTCTTTAGCCAGGCATCATATGCGTGAATCATGCAATGCCATCCTGTTTAGCCAGTCATCGTATATGTGAATTGTATCGTGCCATATATTTTTTCCATAATGTGTTCCATTTGTCAACAATGTTTATAAATTCATCTACTCTTCCTATGCATCAGCCATTTGAGTCAGTCATGGGAAAATCTGGAGTGAAAACAAGGTCTTCTGAGCAGTCAGTGCTACCTGTCGATGCAGATTTCTTGCTAGTTACAGATAGCTCCTCAGAGGAGGATTCGGAGATAGATGACCAGTCGTATCCCCCCCCCCCGAGGTGCATGCTCTAACTTGGCTGGGTTATATTGCTCATGTCATGCATATGGTGTCTTGCATTGCCATGCCATCTGCTTAGATTAGACATGCTTTGTGTGAATGCCACCTGTTTGCTTTCTATATCAGATATGTGAATTATGCAATGCCATGTTTTTAAGCCAGTTATCATATATGTGAATTATGCACCGCCATGGAGCCAGGCATCATATATGTGAATTATCTCATGCCATCTTTTTTTTCATTACGTATTCCATTTGTCGACAATCTGTGTATATTGAACTACTCTTCATGTGTATCAGCCATTTGAGCTGGTTATGGAAAAATCTGGAGTGAAAACAAGGTCTTCAGAGCAGGCAATGGTACATGTTGAAGCATATATCTTGATGGTTACAGGGATCTGCTCAGAGGAGGATTCAAAGACAGATGACTAGTCCTATATCCCACCTGAGGTGTATGCTCTAAGTTGCAAGGTTTATATTTCTCATATGATGCATATGGTGTCTTGCATTGCTTAGTTAAGACATCATATGCACAATATTGAATTCCATCTGCTTAGTTTAGAGATCATACATGCGAGTGCCAGCTGCTTAGTATATGAATCAATTATGTCAATTATATCATGCCATCCTGTATACTTAGACAACATGTATGTGAATTATTTCATCCCAACCTATTTTAGAAAGACATCATATAGTTTTGTCATGTCATCCTTTTTAGGTACTCATCATATGTTGAATTATGCCATTATATCCTGTTAAGTTATCCATCATATATCTGAAACTGTGTCATGCTATCATGTTTAGTTAGGCATCATATATGTGAAATTGTGTCATGCTGTCCTGTTTGGTTAGACAACATATATGTGAATTACCACATCTATCTATCATACAATGTCTGTACGTTCAATTTCTTTTCTTGTTTATCAGCCATTTGAATTGGAGGGGGTGATGGCAGTATCTAAGGGAGCAAAAACCCGTTCTTCACAAAAGACAGTGCTACCCGTCGATGCAGATAGAACCATGGTTGTACTGGCCCAAAACCTAGCCCCACCAAACATAATCAAGACTCTTCCAGATTGCACACTTACACCGTTGGGCAGAGAACCAGCTACAACCCATCTAACCGCAACCCCAGCAGATAGTAACCCACTTCTAGTTGACAAAGCACCATGTCCACCACAGAGTACCCCCACACGAGCAGTTTGTAAAGCTACTGCAGTGCCCAAAGCACGAAGACCACCATAGCTAACCCAAACTCCACGTTTAAAGCAGAAGAGCAATTGTTCTCAGGTCAGATTCCGTAGCTATGGTCCATACTCCTTTGCTGTTGCATCACTATATTTACTCATACCGACTACTTTAGAATTTGAAGGATCCAATTGAAACTCCAATGGCGTAACAGGTATATTTTAAACCTATTTCTTTAACTGGATTGCTATTCTAACTTCTTGCTCTATGTTGATTTCAGTTTAAGTTGTATAAATAGTTATGTTCTCATGTGATGCACATTACAAGTGCTGCCAATGCTGTGTAGTTTCTCACACTTATATTCTGTCTATCCTGCTGTGTCTTAAAAATATATGAGTTGAACTGTGTCTCTATCTTGATTAGGGAACATAAACTAGAATAATATGGACAATACCGTGACCATAGTACATAGATATATGTTTGTTTCATGCTGTTATCCTGTCCACCTTACTACTGAACCGGTTTACCAAAATGAGTTTCGTATACTACAAGCTAAACCTGTGATGTGTCTGCTTGTTTCTCTTGTAGTATGCAAACAAAATATTGGAGAAGAGCACCCCACTATGAAATGGTAGAGAAAGTAATGTAGATAAGGTTCAAGATAGTGAGACAACCCTGTTGGTCTCCAAGAAAGGTGATAAAAACGATCTTGTAGACAGTGAGAAAACCCCACAGTCCTGCGTTGATGTAGTGTTCGAGTTACTCGCCAGTACCGCTAGCACAAGCTCTTCGAACTCGCTGCCTGAATCACTTCGGCTTCTTCAGTCTCAGCTACAAGCTGAAAGGCATCAGTCAGCTGTGTTGCGGCAAGAAGCCGAAGGACTGAGGAAGTCCCTGCAGAATTCAGATGCGCACTTTCTTGTGTAACAGCAAGCGCGGGAGGGTTTAAGCGCCAAACAAGAGAAAGTTAATAAGCTTGCTAAGCATCTTGCCAGCATTATGGGTACCCAGGATATTGTTTCTTGAACTCTTCTGAAGTGGTTTCAGTTCTGGACTTGTTTTGCTGCAACGTTTATATGCTGCTTTGTTCCCTATATTTGCACTGGTGAGGAACTTTGATGCCCAGTGGATGTAATATGTGTAATAGCCGTGATAGCCTAGCATGGGTTGCTTGCTTATTTATTTCCTTGTTGTCTTGTTTATTTGTTTTCTTGTAGTCAGTGCAGTTCTTTTTCCGTGGTTTGCTAGTGGCTGCAATAACCTATTTTTAAAAACTAGGCCACAATAACCATGGGCTAATATTTACTGTAGTGACACTGGCCCTCCTACGAGCTATAGAAACAGTGGGCCTTCTACGGGCCGTAGAAACAATGGGCCTTCTACGGGCCGTAGAAACAATGGGTCTTCTACGGGTCGTAGAAACAATGGGCCTCCTATGGGCCGTATCTTCAATGGGCCTTATACAGGCCGTATGATCGATTGGCCAAACATGGGCCAATAACAGACCGCATTATGGTCGTAAACGGGCCAGAGTTGGAATCGTCCGTTCATGGGCCGACCATAACGGGCCATCGTTAATAGGCCGTATTTGATGATGCTATGAAAACGGCCCAACCAATTAACGGACCACAAACGGGCCGACTGTAACCACGGGCTGAATTTGTCCCACAAGCAGAAAATGACAGTAACGAGCCGTAAGTAAACGAATGCTGGAAATGAGCCCAAGAATTAATGGGTTCTGAGAAGGCCGAAAGATAAAATGGGCTGGAAACGGCCCAACGGAATAACGGGCCGTTAATGGGTATAAAGTGATACACTGTTCATTACGGGCCAGTTTCACCATGGGTCGTTAATGGGTGTAAAGTGATACACAGTTCATTACGGGCCAGTTTCACCACGGGCCGTTAATAGGCCAAGAGTTACAAAGGGCCTAATATGGGCCGAAAGACGTCATGGGCCATACATGGGCGAGAAGTGAAAACAGGCTGGAATCATATTGGATGGCCCAGATGACACTACTGGGCCTAATTCGAATAGGGCGTAACGGGCCTTGGGTTAGCGGGCTGTAAATGGGCTATATATGAACATGCCGTTAACAGGCTTTCCATGGCCCGGCCCGCCACCTTTTGACCAAGTCAAACGGGCCGGCCTTTTCACAGGAATGGGCCTCTGTTGGGCCATGCCACGTGTCGACGTATCATAGGCGCCTTCTGTCCAATGAGTGGATGACATCTGTCCCAACAATGAGCCGACACATGTTTCCTCCAGCCAATGATGATTTTACATGTGGAAAATCCCCATTGGTCGGGGCTGTTAACGGTTTATTGGATCCAAAACCCGACCCGATATCTTAACGGCGTTCCGTTACGGTGGATGCCATGTGTCGTTCACCCTTGACAAAAGCACTTCTATGACGCACGATTTATCGTCATGGAAGTGGACACTTCCATGATGATAATTTTGGTAATGTCATGGAACACTTCTACGACAGCACATGTATGACTATCTTGATTCTGTCATAAAATCGTCATGGATGTACATGCATGACAAAAAATGCGACCTACTGTGATAAACATGTATCATCACGGAGTAGTGCAACCATTTTAATAGCATGTTGGCACGCGAGGTAAACCATTATAAACTCCTAGCTAATCTGGCATGAGCAACTATAATCTCTAATTGTCATTGCAAACATGTTTCATTCATAATAGGCTGAATCAGGAACATTGAACTAATCATATTTACATAAAAAAGATAGGTCGAGTTCATACCAGCTTCTCTCATCTCAATCAGTCCATCATATATCGTCATTATTGCCTTTCACTCGCACGACCGAACGGTGTGGATAATAATAGTAGTGCATGTGCATTGGACTAAGCTGGAATCTGCAAGCATTTAATACAAGGGAGAAGACAAGGTAATATGGGCTCTTGGTTA
Organism: Triticum dicoccoides; assembly: GCF_002162155.2. Classification (NCBI taxonomy): domain Eukaryota; kingdom Viridiplantae; phylum Streptophyta; class Magnoliopsida; order Poales; family Poaceae; genus Triticum; species Triticum dicoccoides. Next base: position 280,224,724 of record NC_041387.1, on the reverse strand, counting down.
AATCAACAATAATGCATATGAGAGCCACTCAACATTTTCATCATGGTCTTCTCCTCTCGACCCCCAAAGAAAAGAAAAGAAATAAAACTATTTACACAGGAAAGCTCCCAACAAGCAAAAGAAGAATGAAAACTCCTTTTGGGTTTTCTTTTAATTACTACTACAAGCATGGGAAGTAGACTAGATAATTTTTTTGTTTTTTCTTAAGGGTTTTCAAACACACAAGAAGAAGGCTTAGAAAAGAAAATAAACTAGCATGGATGGTACAATGAAAAAGTATGAGCACCAACAACTAGAATAAGTGTGTGAACATGAATGTAACGTCGGTGAGAAATACATACTCCCCCAAACTTAGGCTTTTGGCCTAAGTTGGTCTATGGCCACGGCTGGCCTGGCGGATATCCAAAGTTGTAACTGGGGTCGTACTGAGATGCAGCCGCTACTGCCTGACGAGCTGCAGCTTGGAGGCGAGCTGCCTCTGTCCTCCTTTCATACTCGTTTGCTTCCTCCCTGGTTATAACATATCTCCTTTTTGCCTGAAAGGCAAAGAAAGTAGGGGCAGGGAGAGCAATATGGACAACGCATTGTTAGTCAAAGATTAGTCGGTACTGAAGGGGTTGTTCATTCCTCTTAATAAACTGATGGTGAACCATAGCATTATAATCTAAATAAATAGGAGGCAACTCTATATCATTTGCATGTATGGGTACATCAAGATAGTTAGCTAAACGAGTTGCATAAATCCCACCAAACAAATCAACACTTATACTGTTATGATGCAACCTTCGTGCAACAATCGCCCCCAAGTTATATTGTTTATCTCCTAATACCGCACTTTTGAGAACACAAAGATCTGGAACGCACATGTGACAAGCTTCATCTTTACCATTAATGCATCTACCTATAAAGAGAGCAAAGTAATGTATGGAAGGAAAATGAATGCTCCCTATGGTAGCTTGTGTGATTTCTCTAGATTCCCCCACAATGATACTAGCAAGAAAGTTTAGATTTGCGAGGTTCACTAAAATTGCCCCACTGCGGGAGTTTACAAGCAGTATTAAAATCTTCTAGGTCCATGGTATATGATTTATCATAAAGATCAAACAAAATAGTGTGAGAATTGCGTGAGGATGTGAATTTGAACCTTCTCACAAAGGAATCAGTTAGGTAGTAGTATTGGGGGCACTTATCTGACACAAAGCCCTCAAGTCCAGCATTATGCACATACGCGTCAAATTCCTCCTTAATGCCTGCTTGAACCATAAAATCTTCTGATGGCCATTCACAAGGCCGCACTTGAGCTTCCCTCGGTGGTTCATCGTATGGCTCACGTATCACGAGCCTTGGTCCTTGCTTCCTTGAGGAACCACCTTGGTATATTTTCCTATGCATTTTTCTTTCTAGATTTCTGAAATTCTTAGTGACTCAAAATAAAAGTGAACCAAACTCAACAAGGTTGATAGCAGCTACTCCCACAAATGCCTAGAAGCTAAATCATGCATTAAAACTACTTTTGACCATATAAATTTGACATGCAAGCTCAAGAACAGGGTCACCTTAGCAGCAAAATTTTTCAATAAATAAAGCATTAGACCAAAAACTAATTAGACCATTGGAGGAGTGACATACCGAAGAACAATCCCCCAAAACAGTTTCGTGAATGAAGCTTTGAGCAAGGAGATCGAAAATCGCAGCAAAACGAGCAAGAACACGAGTTTGAGCTGTGTGGTGATTTTTTCTGGAGGAAGACAAAGTGTGTGGGTGCAGGAATAAGTGGAGGGGGGCCACGTCGGGCCCACGAGGCAGGGGGCGCACCCTGGACCCTCGTGGCCAGGTGGTGTGGCCCCCTGATGTGTTCTTAGTGCCAAATATTCTGAAATATTCTACAAAAAATCATATTTCATTTTCGAGACATTTGGAGAACTTGTATTTTCGGGGTATTTTTTATTGCAAGGATAAATCAGAAAACAGATAGAGAAATACTATTTTTGCTTTATTTAATCTAAATAACAGAAAGTAAAAGGAGGGTACAGAGAGTTGTGCTTTCTAACTTCATCCATCTCATGCTCATCAAAAGGAATCCACTAATAAGGTTGATCAAGTCTTGTTAACAAACTCATTCCGAATCGCATGAAACCGGAGAATCTCCGAATAGCACTAAGTTACCTCAACGGGGATATGCATGTCCCCAACAATAAGAATATCATATATCTTCTTGACAGTAGGAAGAGGAAATTCAAAACCTCCAATAGTAATTGTTGAAAATATTCCAATACAATTGACACTGTGGACTTGAGGTTGTTTCCTCAGAAAGTGTACCATATGCTCATTACCATTAACATGAAAAGTGACATTGCCTTTGTTGCAATCAATAACATCCCCTGCAGTATTAAAAAAGGGTCTACCAAGGATAATTGACATACTATCGTCCTCGGGAATATCAAGAATAACAAAGTCCGTTAAAATAGTAACATTTGCAACCACAACAGGCACATCCTCACAAATACCGACATGTATAGCAGTTGATTTATCGATCATTTGCAAAGATATTTCAGTAGGTGTCAACTTATTCAAATCAAGTCTACGATATAAAGAGAGAGGCATAACACTAACACCGGCTCCAAGATCACGTAAAGCAGTTTTAACATAGTTTCTCTTAATGGAGCATGGTATAGTTGGTACTCCTGGATCTCCTAGTTTCTTTGGTATTCCACCTTTAAAAGTATAATTAGCAAGCATGGTGGAAATTTCAGCTTCTGGTATCTTTCTTTTATTTGTAACAATATCTTTCATGTACTTAGCATAAGGATTTATTTTAAGCATATCAGTCAAACGCATACGCAAAAAGATAGGTCTAATCATTTCAGCAAATCGCTCAAAATCCTCATCATCCTTTTTCTTGGATGGTTTAGGAGGAAAAGGCATGGGTTTCTAAACCCATGGTTCTCTTTCTTTACCGTGCTTCCTAGAAACGAGGTCTCTCTTATCATAACATTGATTCTTTAATTGTGGGTTATCAAGATCAACAGCAGGTTCAACCTCTACGTCATTATTATTGCTAGGTTGAGCATCAACATGAACATTGATACGTATCCAACGTATTTATAATTTTGGATTGTTCCATGCTATTAAATTACCCGTTTTGGATGTTTATGGGCTTTACCTTACACTTTTATATCATTTTTGGGACTAACCTACTAACCGGAGGCCCAGCCGGAATTGCTGTTTTTTTTGCCTATTTCAGTGTTTCAAAGAAAAGGAATATCAAACGGAGTCCAAACGGAATGGAACCTTCGGGAGTGATAATTTTGGAAGAAACGTGATCCAAGGGACTTGGAGTGGACGTCAAGCAACAGAGGAGGCTGCCACGAGGGTGCCCGGCGCGCCCCCTATAGGTGGGCGCCCCCCCACCCTCATGGGCCCCTCGAGCGTCTACCGACCTACTTCTTCCTCCTATATATACCCATGTACCCTAAAACCATTGAGGATCACCACGAAAAACTATTTCCACCGCCGTAACCTTCTGTATCCGCGAGATCCCATCTTGGAGCCTTCGCCGGCGCTCCGCCGGAGGGGGAATCGACCATGGAGGGCCTCTACATCATCTCCAAGGCCCTTCCGATGAGTTGTGAGTAGTTTACCACAGACCTTCAGGTCCATAGTTATTAGCTAGATGGCTTCTTCTCTCTCTTTGAATCTCAATACAAAGTTCTCCTTGATCTTCTTGGAGATCTATTCGATGTAACTCTTTTTGCGGTGAGTTGGTCGAGATCCGATGGATTGTGGGTTTATGATCAAGTTTATCTATGAGAAATATTTGAATCTCCTTTGAATTCTTTTATGTGTGATTAAGTTATCTTTGCAAGTCTCTTCGAATTATCAGTTTGGTTTGGCCTACTAGATTGATCTTTCTTGCAATGGGAGAAGTGCTTAGCTTTGGGTTCAATCTTGCGGTGTCCTTTCCCAGTGACAGCAGGGGCAGCAAGGCACGTATTGTATTGTTGCCATCGAGGATAAAAAGATGGGGTTTATATCATATTGCATGAGTTTATCCCTCTACATCATGTCATCTTTCTTAATGCGTTACTCTGTTCTTTATGAACTTAATACTCTAGATGCATGCTGGATAGCGGTCGATGTGTGGAGTAATAGTAGTAGATGCAGGTAGGAGTCGGTCTACTTGTCATGGACGTGATGCCTATATACATGATCATGCCTAGATAATCTCATAACTATTCGCTTTTCTATCAATTGCTCGACAGTACTTTGTTCACCCACCATAATACTTATGCTATCTTGAGAGAAGCCACTAATGAAACCTATGGCCCATGGGTCTATCTTTTATCATATAAGCTCTCAATCTACTTTATTTGCATCTTTACTTTTCCTATCTATATCATAAAAATACCAAAAATATTTATCTTATCATATTATCTCTATCAGATCTCACTTTCACAAGTGGCCGTGAAGGGATTGACAACCCCTTTATTGCGTTGGTTGCGAGTTCTTGTTTGTTTGTGTAGGTGCGTGGGACTTTTGAGGAGCCTCCTACTGGATTGATAGCTTGGTTCTCAAAAACTGAGGGAAATACTTATGCTACTTTCCTGCATCACCCTTTCCTCTTCAAGGAAAACCAATGCAAGCTCAAGACGTAGCAAACATCATCATTAACATCATCAGTGGGTTCATGTTCATTACCAGATAGTGTTTCAGCATCAAAAATAGAAATATCATTGGGATTCTCTGGTGTGTCAATAATAGGTTCACTAGAAGCATGCAAAGTCCTATCATTTTTTTTCTTCTTCTTTTTAGAAGGACTAGGTGCATCAACATTATTTCTCTGAGAATCTTGCTCAATTCTCTTAGGGTGGCCCTCAGGATACAAAGGTTCCTGAGTCATTCTACCACCTCTAGTCACAACTCTAACAGGATTATCATTTTTCTTATTATTTAATTCATTGAGCAAATCATTTTGTCTTTTAAGCACTTGTTCTGCCTGAGTGGTAACCATGGAAGCATGTTTATTAATAAGTTTAATTTCACCTTTAACTCTAGACATATAATCACTCAAGTGTTCAATCATACAAGCATTGTGTTTCAATTGTCTACCAACACAAGCATTGAAGTTTTCTTGTTTAACAATAAAATTATCAAACTCATCCAAGCATTGACTAGCAGACTTATAACGAGGAATATCACCTTCATCAAATCTATAGAGAGAATTTACCTTTACTAATTGTGGCTTGATTAACAGTTCTTTCCCTGAAAACACAACTAGCACAACTATCCAGGTGGTCTCTGGAAGCATCAGTTAGTCCATTATAAAAGATATCAAGTATTTCATTTTTCTTGAGAGGATGATCAGGCAAGCATTAAGTAATTAGAGAAGCCTCCCCCAAGCTTGTGGGAGACTCTCTTCTTCAATTTGCACAAAATTATATATTTCCTTAAAGCAGCTTGTTTCTTATGAGCGGAGAAATATTCAGCAGAAAAGTAATAAATCATATCCTGGGGACTACGCACACAACCAGGATCAACAGAATTAAACCATATTTTAGCATCACCCTTTAATGAGAATGGAAATAACTTAAGGATATAGTAGTAACGGATTGTTTCCTCGTGAGTGAAAAGGGTGTCTATATCATTCAATTTAGTAAGATGTGCCTCAATAGTTTCAGATTCATAGCCATAAAAAGGATCAGATTCAACCAAAGTAATTATCTCAAGATCAACAGAGAAATCGCAATCCTTATCAGTAATACAGATAGGTGAAGTAGCAAAAGCAGGGTGATATTTCATCCTAGCATTCAGAGATTTTCTTTCAGCTTAGCTAATAATTTCTTAAGATCATATATATCATTGCAAGCAAGAAAATCTCTAGCAGTTTCTTCATCTATAACATAACCCTCAGACACAACATGCAATTCATATCTAGGGGGAGAATCTTCATCATCACTTTCATCAGTATTATCAGTTTCAATAATTTCATTCTCTCTAGCCCTAGCAAGTTGTTCATCAAGAAATTCACCTAAATGACACAGTATTATCAAGCATAGAAGTAGTTTCATCGTAAGCATCACCCATAGCAGAAGTGGCATCATCAATAACATGTGACATATCAAAATTAATAGCAGAAGCAGGTTTAGGTGTCGCAAGTTTACTCAAAACAGAAGGAGAATCAAGTGCAGAGCTAGATGGCAGTTCCTTACCTTCCTTCGTAGTTGAGGGATAAATCTTGGTTTTCTTGTCTTTCAAGTTCCTCATAGTGATCAGCAGATATAAATTCCAAGTGTCTCAAAGAATAGAGCTATGCTCCCCAGCAACGGTGCCAGAAAATAGTCTTGATAACCCACAAGTATAGGGGATCGCAACAGTTTTCGAGGGTAGAGTATTGAACCCAAATTTATTAATTCAACACAAGGGGAGCCAAAGAATATTCTGAAGTATTAGCAGTTGAGTTGTCAATTCAACCACACCTGGAAAACTTAATATCTGCAGCAAAGTATTTAGTAGCAAAGTAACATGGAAGTAACGGTAACCGTGGCAAAAGTAACAGTAGCAGTTTTGTAGTAATTGTAACAGCGGCAACGGTAAAGTAACTAAGCAAAGATCAATATGTGAAAAGCTCGTACGCATTGGATCAGTGATTGATAATTATGTCGGATGCGATTCCTCATGCAATAGTTATAACATAGGGTGACACAGAACTAGCTTCAGTTCATCAATGTAGGCATGTATTCCAAATATAGTCATACGTGCTTATGGAAAAGAACTTGCATGACATCTTCTGTCCTACCCTCCCGTGGCAGCGGGGTCCTATTGGAAACTAAGGGATATTAAGGCCTCCTTTTAATAGAGTACCGGACCAAAGCATTAACACTTGGTGAATACATGAACTCCTCAAACTAGGTCATCACCGGGAGTGGTCCCGATTATTGTCACTTCGGGGTTGCCGGATCATAACACATAGTAGGTGACTATTGACTTGCAAGATAGGATCAAGAACTCACATATATTCATGAAAACATAATAGGTTCAGATCTGAAATCATGGCACTCGGGCCCTAGTGACAAGCATTAAGCATAGCAAAGTCATAGCAACATCAATCTTAGAACATAACGGATACTAGGGATCAAACCCTAACAAAACTAACTCGATTACATGGTAAATCTCATCCAACCCATCACTGTCCAGCAAGCCTACGATGGAATTACTCATGCACGACGGTGAGCATCATGAAATTGGTGATGGAGGATGGTTGATGATGACGACGGCGGCGGATTCCCATCTCCGGAGCCCCGAACGGACTCCAGATCAGCCCTCCCAAGAGAGATTAGGCCTTGGTGGCGGCTCCATATCGTAAAACGCGATGAATCCTTCTGCTCGATTTTTTTCTCCCCGAACGTGAATATATGGAGTTGGAGTTGAGGTCAGTGGAGCCTCAGGGAGCCCACGAGACAGGGGGGCGTGCCCCCACCCTCATGGACAGGGTGTGGGCCCCCTGGTCTTGATTGTTTCACCAGTATTTTTTATTAATTCCAAAAATATTCTCCGTGAAGTTTCAGGTCATTCCGAGAACTTTTATTTCTGCACAAAAATAACACCATGGCAATTCTGCTGAAAACAGCGTCAGTCCGGGTTAGTTCCATTCAAATCATGCAAGTTAGAGTCCAAAACAAGGGAAAAAGTGTTTGGAAAACTAGATACGATGGAGACTACCTCAAGCTACATCAAGTCCCTTTCGAAGATCAAGTGAAGTGAGCCACAAGAAACTTGCACGACTACGCCTTGACATGGTGGCTTCACACACCTTCGGAGAGCCACGACATGAGTTGGCCCAAGACAAAGAGAGCTTTGCGGTGAGAGTTCGTGCCTCCAACCTACACGAAACAACTTCTATGCCAATTGGAGAACACCATCCAAGGATCCATGTCCACTGACGCGTACTTCAAGGAGATGAAGAATGCCTTGCGACGAGCCAGCGTGAACGACCCCATTTTGATGAAGTTCCACTACATGATGGGATTGCACAACAACATCTCCAAGACAATCTTCCTCTAGAACTACAAGTCCTTCGACGACAACTACATTGGTGCTCTCAAGGCGGAACAAGAACTCATGAAGGCCAAGGCTTCTCCACCCCAAGCGCACTTCTCGAAGGCCATGCTCCAAGTCGACGAGCATGAGGCTAGTACCACCATGATGTCCAAGCCCGACGAGCTCCAAGACGATGCTCCCAAGTTTGACTTCATCGCCATCCCTCTTTGTGGCATTGATGATGCCAAGTCTACGTCGACTCTTTTTCAAGATGGTGCGGCGATGAGTACGACTACGAAGACCCTCAAGGACCAAGCATTGGAGGCAAGCGACAAGGTGGAAAGCAAGGATGATGCTTCCATCTTTGGAGGCGAGAGTGATGATGTGCCATCTTCGGCCTTCATCCGCGGTGACGATGACAAGATGATTGAGCACGGGATTTTCCCTTGGTCATGGAGGAGAGTGATGATGTGCCATCTTCGACCTTCATCCACGGCGACGGCGACGAGACGATAGAGCATGGGATTTTCCCTTCGACCACGGCGACGTATGATGACTGGAGTGACTTTTGCCACCATATTGAGAGTGAGAGTGACTTCTCCATTAGCCCCATATATGACAAGTTGCCGCACTTTCATGTGAGGAGAGACACAACCCCCACAACTTGAGTGAGATGAGTGACTCCACCATATGTGACTTTGAGTGCACCTATTTTGAGGGAGTGAGTGAACCACCACATAGAGAGTGTGTGATAGTTGATAGGTCTCGGGAGGCCATTTGCATTTCTAACAACTTTACCTCTACCTCTATTGTGTCTTCTCATTTGGTGCTAGGCCCCATTTATGATGACGCGCCGATCCTTTACGACTTCGTCCTCCCTTTGGACAAGATGATGGCCATGGTGGAATATGAAGCGCCCCCACATGGTTCCATAAAGATGAACATGACCATCATTTGGTCTTTCCCACCTCACCCACACCACTTGAGTGGAATGGAAAAGGTAACATAAGTGAAGGTGATGCCCTAGTCCCCACTTGAGTGGACATTCTTGACATTGATTGCTCACATGATGTTGATCCACCTAGATCCATGCTTCATGCTAATATGATTTCCCTATGTGATGATTTCTTGCCCATTTATGATGAGTATGATGATTCTCATGTGGAGTCTATTAGTTGTGATGCCATGTTACTTAGCATTTCTCGTGACAGTTCTTTAGGTCACATCATGTTTGATAATCCGCTTGATTTGTCATATGCTATGCATGAGATCAACCATATATCTTATTTGCAATCTCTTCATAGTGACTATGCATATGCCATTAAAATAAACCCAATTTGCACATCTGGCATAGATGACAAGCCCATGGTTATTGGCATTTGTTTTTCTTATGATGATATTGATATGCTCCCTTTGCATCATTTATCTCATTTGCCATGCCATGACCACCTAGCTTCGGATATGCATTGTTTTGGATGTTGTCCATTTTCTCCATATGATGTTTCCGATATTGCTCATGAGGAGACCCCCATAGTTTCCTCATACATTTTAGGAGATTTTGATCCATCAAATTCATTGCATGTGATGCCCCTGATTCAATCGTACACTAATCATGCACGCAAATGTGTACGATCAAGATCAAGGACTCACGGGAAGATATCACAACACAACTCTAAAAGTAAAAAAAATCATACAAGCACCATATTACAAGCCAGGGGCCTCGAGGGCTCGAATACAAGTGCTCGAACATAAATGTGTTAGCGGAAGCAACAATATCTGAGTACAGACATAAGTTAAACAAGGTGCCATAAGATGGCTAACACAAACTGGGATACAGATCGAAAGAGGCGCAAGCCTCCTGTGTAACACCCACGATGCGGCTATATCTCCCACGTGTCGAAGCACGACTTAGAGGCATAACCGCATTGTGGTTTTGTCGCAAGAAGGGTCATCTTCACACAATCCCATGTAATGAACAAGAATGGGATAAAGAGTTGGCTTACAATCGCCACTTCACACAATGAACATAAAATAAATCATACATCATTCAGAGTACACACACATAGTCCGACTATGGACGAAGGCAAAAGAAAAGAAGATAACCCAACTGCTAGATCCCCTATCGCCCCAACTGGGCTCCACTACTGATCAACATTGAACGATACATAGCAATGACCAAGGTCTTCGTTGAGCTCCCATCTGAGCTCGGTTGCATCACCTGCACTGGTATCATCGGCACCTGCAACTGTTGTGATAGTATCTGGTGAGCCACGAGGACTCAGCAGTCCCATTACCATGGGTATCAAGACTAGCAAAGCTTAAAGGGAAAGGAAGGGGTAAAGTGGTGAGGTTGCAGCAGCGACTAAGCATGATATGGTTGCTAACATACACAAATGAGAGCGAGAAGAGAAGCAAAGGAACGGTCGTGAAGCTAGCAATGATCAAGAAGTGATCCTGAACTCCTACTTACGTCAAACATAACCCAAAAACCATGTTCACTTCCCAGACTCCGCCGAGAAGAGACCATCACGGCTACACACACGGTTGATGCGTTTTAATTCGGATCTGGTGTCAAGTTATCTACAATCGGACATTAACAAATTCCCATCTGCCACATAACCGCGGGCACGGCTTTCGAAAGATAATACCCTGCAGGGGTGTCCCAACTTAGCCCATCACAAGCTCTCACGGTCAACGAAGGATATACCTTCTCCCGGGAAGACCCGATCAGCCTCGGAATCCCGGTTCGCAAGACATTTCAACAATGGTAAAACAAGACCAGCAAAACCACCCGCTGTGCCGACAAATCCCGATAGGAGCTGCACATATCTCGTTCTCAGGGCACACTGGATAAGCAAAGCGTACAGGTACCGACGTAATCCAAGTTGCCAAGGAATGGTCCTGCACGGTGCTCTAGTTTGGACCAACACTCGGAGGAGCACTGGCCCGGGGGGTAAAATAAAGATGACCCTTGAGTCTGCAGAACCCAAGGGAAAAAGGCTTAGGTGGCAAATGTTAAAACAAATGTTGGGCCTTGCTGGAGGAGTTTTATTCAAAGCGAACTATCAAGGGGGTCCCATAAATCACCCAACCGCGTAAGGAACGCAAAATCCGGGAACATAACACCGGTATGACGGAAACTAGGGCGGCAAGAGTGGAACAAAACACCAGGCATAAGGCCGAGTCTTCCACCCTTTACCAAGTATATAGATGCATTAATTAAATAAGAGATATTGTGATATCCCAACACAATCCTGTCCATCATGGAGCAATCTTCAACTTCACCTGCAACTAACAATGCTATAAGATGGGCTGGGCAAAAGCGGTAACATAGCCAAACAACGGTTTGCTAGGAAGGGTGAAAAAGGTTAGAGGCTGACATGGCAATATGGGAGGCATGGTAAACAAGTGATAGGTAGCGCAACATAGCGATAGAACGGAGCAACTAGCAAGCAAAGATAGAAGTGATATCGAGGGTAATAGTCATCTTGCCTGAGAACCCGCTAGGAAGAAGAACGAGTCCAAGAAGAAGACAAACGGACGTAGTCGAACGAATCCTCACAACTTCGGAATGAAACCGAAGCTAACGAGAGAAGCAAACTGGAAAGAAGCAAACAACATGGTAAACACACAAGCATAAACATGTCATGATGCACAAACAAGTATGATGCATGTCCGGTTTAATGAGGCATGGTGTGGCAAAGTGCAACAAACAATACTACAAGTTAAGTGGAGCTCAATATGCAACGAGTTGCATATTGACGAAACACCACATTCAAATATTTAGTTCTCTCTCGTTTAGGCTAACCCACAATATTAAATGTTGTTAAACATGGCAAGAGGTGAAGCATGAGCGAACCACCTATTTAGGCAAGTTTAAATGAGGCCGGAAACAAGAAACAACAATTCCGAAAATCCCCATATGACATTTAGCAATTTAATGCAACAACAATTTTAAGCCTTTACATGTTGTTATCATGATGCGGATGACATATGCAAGTTATATGCAATTTTTATGAAGATGTTGACATGAGCAAGATATGAAACATTGTTGCCATGGCGGAAGGAAAAAGGTGCCACGGCGGTGAAACGGAAATGGTGCCACGGCAACATTACGGTCCCGATAACTCATGGAGGTACCAGTGCAAAAGGAAGTGTGACGTGAGCGAGTCATCCAAGATGGTGGGGTGATCCCGGCTTCCGGGTTCCCATGGGTCGACGGCATGGCAAACGAGGAGGAACATGCACGAAACAAACGGGCACGATGCAAACATATCGTACATCTCATACATGCAAGGGCATCTCATCGCGGTCGTCTCGGGTTATACCTTCGAAGCGTGCGTTTTGGAGCGGTTCGAGTCATCGAGGGAAGTAGTTGTTCACGTGGCGACGGTAGTCGTACATGAGTTGTAGTCGAACTTGACAGAGCCAACGTCCTCGAGGGTAGTCGTGGTACTTGGGGTCTTCGGACTTGCCGGTCTCGGTTCTTGCGACGGTAGTGGTACATGGCAACGGTAGTCAAACTTGAAGGGTCGTCAACGTCGTGGTACTTGGCGTCCATGTGGTCTCTGAGAAACTTGACAGACTGGTTGCTCCGAGTCCTCGGTCCTCATGCTACTTGCCGAAACCCAAGGGGGTCTTGGCGAGATCCAGAACAACAGAAAAGGCCTCGGTTGACAGTGTTCAAAAGGACAGAACGAACTGGTGCGCATGCGACGATAGCGGGGCTTGCGGACATGGTGCCTGCAGTAGCAGTGGGGGTTCAGGGCCATGGGAAGGCAGGACCAACAGGAGCAGGTTCAACTGGAGCTGCTGCTCGCAGGATGGAGCTCGAGGCGCGACGGAGCTCCTGGTGGTCGCCGGCGGCGGAGGTACGGCGGCGCGCCGGTAGCAGGAGGTGAGGGCAGGGCTCGAACACGGACTCGAGGCAGAGGGCAAACGCAAACTGCGGAGATGTGACAACAGAGGTCAAAGTGGAGGCCGATGCAGCGGGAACGATGGCTCGCAGGGTGTGCGTGTGGGAGGGAGAGGAAGGAGGCCATGAGCAAGGCAGGAGTGTGGTGGAGGCGGGCGAAGGTCGCGGCAACGAGGAGAAGGGAGAGGTGGCCGCGGCAAAGGGAGGCAAGGGCAAGGTGCGAAGTGGAGCAGAGGGGACGCGGGCGACGGCTGCTATCGCGGGGCGGAGGCGACGAAGGTGGTGCTCCACTCCTCCTGGTGCTCCTCCGACGAGGAGAGTTGGCGGCGGGACGAGGTGGCGCAGGGTCGGGCGAGATGCCCTGGCGGCGGCGCTAGGAGGAGGATGAGGGGATCAAGATGGAGTGGCTGCGGGACAAGGGGACGAGGGAGAGAAGAGGGGTCGGGCCTAGGGTTAGAGAAACTGGTGGGCTGCGGGGATGAGGTGGGCTGGCGCTGGGAGGAGGCCGAGCTGCGGTAGCTGGGAGGCCCAGCTGGGCTGGCTCTCTCCCTTCTCTTCTAAATAAAAAAACAGAGAGAAGAAAGAAAATAGAGAGAGGTTAGGGGTGGAGCTAGGGAAGGAGGGCAATTTTCTTGGACTCACAAAAACGAGCGTGACCCAAGAAAATAGGAGTGTGCATGTGTGAGAGGTTAGAATTCGAACTCATTTGAATTTAATTCAAATGGTCTTGCATAGGAAGTAGGTGCTAGGGAGGTCCAAAAATGTTCGGATTTTTGGTGGAGCTCCGAAATATGATGAAATAATATATGGCAAGGTTGGAGACCAAGAATTAAGATAACAAAGGCATGGGATATTTTGCAAGTGGGTTACGGTGATTTCCAAATTAAAGAAATATTTAATATAGCTCCCTAAAATATTGGGAGAATATGTTATAAAGAGAAGTCACCCTTCCCTCGATTTAAATGGATCGAAGATCCATACAATTTATTTGAGTTTTTTTTAAAAAGGTTGCATGATGACATGATGCAATGCAAGAGATGCAACAAACAAAACAAATAACACGATGAAACTCAGAGTAGCTGGAAGGCATCTGGAGCGTCGGTCTCGGGGCGTTACATCCTGCCTGGGATCCTCGTAAACTACTCCTGGTCGTTGGAGGCCTGCACGTAGTAGTAGGCACCCTCAGTGTAGTAGGGGGGTCGTTGTCCACGGTGGCGTCTGGCTCCTGGGCTCCAGCATCTGGTTGCAACATCTGAGAAGAAGTGGAAAGGGGGAAAAGAGGGAGCAAAGCAACTGTGAGTACTCATCCAAAGTACTCGCAAGCAAGCATCTACACTACACATGCATGGGTATCTGTGTAAAGGGGGCAATATCAGTGGACTGAACTACAGAATGCCAGAATAAGAGGGGGATAGCTAGTCCTATTGAAGACTACGCTTCTGGCAGCCTCCATCTTGCAGCATGAAGAAGAGAGTAGATGGTAAGTTCACCAAGTATCATCGCATAGCATAATCCTACCCGACGATCCTCCCCTCGTCACCCTGTGGGAAAGCGATCACCAGGTTACCTCTGGAACTTGTCTGGGTGTGTTTTTATTAAGTATCTGGTTCTAGTTGTCATAAGGTCAAGGTACAACTCCGGGTCGTCCTTTTATCGAGGGACACGACTACTCGAATAGATAAACTTCCCTGCAGGGGTGCACCACATACCCCAACACGCTCGATCCCTCTGGCCGGACACACTTTCCTGGGTCATGCCCGACCTCGGAAGATCAACACGTCGCAGCCCTACCTAGGCACAACAGAGAGGTTAGCACGCCGGTCTAAATCCTATGCACGCAGGGGTCCGGGCCCATCGCCCATTGCACATTTGCACGTTGCGTACGCGGCCGGTGAGCAGACCTAGCCTCCCATATACAAGAGCAGGCGTTCCAGTCCAACCCGGCGCGCGCCGCTCAGTCGCTTACGTCAAGAAGTTTTCAGCTGATACCACAATGTCGAGTGTCCATAACTGTTCCCGTGTAGTTGGTTAGTGCGTATAGGCCAGTGGCCAGACTTAGATCAAATACCAAGAACTCGTTAAGAGTGTTATTTTGAAGTAACTGCGGACACCGACCAAGGCCAGGCCCACCTGTCTCTTAGGTGGTCACAACCTGCCCTGTCGGTCAGCCACAAAGTAGCACTCGGGGGCCGTTGGGAACCCAGGTCCACCATTACCTGGATGGAACCACCTGTCCTTTTAGCCCCCATATCCGAATCACTTGCGGGTACTCTACGAGCCGACCCGACTTTAGTCACCATCTGAATAGTATGTAAGTATGTATGTATATACCTGTGATCACCTCCCGAGTGATCACGGCCCGATAGTATAGCATGGCAGACAGACAAGAATGTAGGGCCACTGATGAAGTACTAGCAACCTATACTAAGCATGTAGGATTGAAGGTAAAGGTATCAACTATTGTAGCAACAATGACAGGCTATGCAGCAGAATAGGATTAACCGAAAGCAGTAACATGCTACACTACTCTAACGCAAGCAGTAGAGAGAAGGAATAGGTGATATCGGGTTGATCAAGGGGGGGGGCTTGCCTGGTTGCTTTGCAGACAACAACGGGTCTTCGACGAGGTAGACGATCATCGGGTCATCATCGGTCTCGGGGTCTATTGACAGGGAAGAGGGGGAAGCAACAATAAATAAAGGCAAACAAATGCAATCACAGAAGCATGACATGGCTGCACGTTACTCGAAGTGTGCCCTAATGCAGTACTACGCAAGTTAGTGGGAGTGGGAAATTATCCGTGAGTGTTCTCCCAGCTCCGGGTGATTATCGGACAGATGAAACGGAAGGGAAAGTACCATGTTCATCATGCTAGAGGCATGTGACGGGTATGAGGAGAGCATATTCAGATTCGTCTGGTCGTTCTGAGCAACTTTCGTGTATAAAGTTTTCCCATCCGAGCTACGGTTTATTTTCTATGATTTTTCCGAGTTAAATCAATATTATGGAATTTCCTGAAAATTGGCTAAGTCTGAGAATTGTTCAGTTTTTGAACATCACTTAGTAGTTTTCCAAAGGCTATAACCAGTGTTCCGTACATCCTATGAATTAGTGCATTTTACCAATTTTTATCATCTTTCTGTGATCTACATGACAGTATCATTGACATCCATGTTAGAGTTCATTTGCTTGATTGAAACTGTATTTGAAAAGTGCCACTTGAAGTTAATTCCAGAAACTACTAAAATATACGAATATAGGATTTTGTGATTTTCATAGGATTTAATCCTTACATCAAATGGATTTGGTCCAGTGGGATAAAATGAATTTTGTCAAGTGTAATTTCTGCCCATATAGTTCTTACTCATGTTAACCATCATTTAGTCGCTGTTTAGGGATTCTCTAGGTTGTTAGTCAGTGTAGAATTAGAAAAGCTAGCTAGCAGCAGCTATAGTAACTAGCAGAAGTAGGTAGAGCAACGATGCGTATTGGCGTGGCGCGGGCGCGGCCAAGCACGGGAGGGCGCATGCAGGCGCGCGGCCGGTGTGGGGAACACAAGAGCTTGCGGCGAGCGCGGCCTGCAGCGATTGAGCGCGGCCAGGGGTGGTCGAGGCACGCGACGCAGGCAGCAGTCGAGCAGTGGTAGCAGCATGACCAGCAGCAACGATAATCAGCACAGGCAGGCAGCGGCAGTTGCATAAGCAGCAACAGCGGCGGCGACAACAGGCAGCTGGGACGCGCGCGAGGCAACGACGGAAGGGCGTGGGCCGGCACGGCCGGTGCGAGCGGTCGCGGGCGTGCGTGCAGGGTGCGGCCGGGCGGCCAGAGACACGCGTGAGCGCGACCACACGGCGGTGAGCACGAACGGCGGTGGTAACGTCGGCGACCATAGCGGGCGGCGACGGTCATGAAACTCGTCGCTCTGTTGAGCAAGCGTCATGCGAAGATCACCTACGGAACAAGCGCAACGCAGCGCATCTACCTGTGCTAGCATCGTGAGCAAAGGTTGATGGAATCGATGATAGTAGTGTGTTATGGATCTAATGCAAGGGCAAGGCAAGAGGGGTTCGGTGCGGGTGCTCACCACGGTCGCAGAGGAGGGGACGACGAGGCCGGGGACGCAGTGATGGCGGGGGATCGAGTGGCGGAGCTCCGGTGATGTAGAGTAAGAAGAAGCTCGATGCCGGCAATGCAGTGTCTCCCAGCTTGTTCAAGTGGACGAGGAAGACGAAGAAGACATCGACAGAGCTGCTGGACACGACAGTGCGACGCGGGGTGGCCGGTGGCTACGTGGACGACGGCGGCACGACGACGATGGCGTCGGGTGGGTGTGGGGGAGAGCAAAGTGGCGTGAGGGGAGGGAAGAGAGGGAGGACTAGTGTTCGCATGGGGCTCGGGGAGGCTTTATAGGGCGTCAGCGGGTGCCTGGATGGCTGGCACGTCCGCACGGCGTGCCATCGCCGGCGGATGGCCGCCACGCACCTTCTGCTTCTTTCGCAGGAGAGGTGCTGGTGGTGGGCTGGGCCAGTGGTATACCACTATGGCCGATATGCACATTAGGCTAGTTGTAATCTCTCTCATTTTCTTTTCTGTTCTTTTCCTTCCTCTCTATTTTGCACTTTCTTTTGCTAACATTTGACTTTTGTTAATTGTAAAAACTGCCACATAAATATGTTGTATTATACCAGAGCTTCACAAAATGTATTAGGCCACTTGTGAAGGTTTAGATGTTTGTTTATTTTTTAAAAGGCCAATTTTAAATGCTTATTGGTCCGCTAAAAAGTTTCTGTGGTTAATTTTAAGAATTAATATGATGTTGGCTTCACTTGGATAATTACCCGGGGATTATTTCGAATATTGTACACATTTTTCTCCTAGTGTTTGATGAAATACTTTCTGGACTTTATATCTTAAATTTAAAATTGAACCAAATTGAGAGTGGAATTATTTTCTAAATGCCACTTAATTCATGATGATGGTGATGACATGGCACATTAGCATGTGCTCGTAGTAGCATGACACCGGGGGTGTTACAAATCTCCTGCACTACAAGAAATCTCGTCCCGAGATTTAAGAGATCTCGTCCCGAGATTTAAGAGGTGGAGTAAAGGGGGAAGGTTCTCATTAAGAAATTCTAGCGAGTGTTCTCGGTCTTGGTTGCTCTTCTCGAAGAGGTTGATCCAATACGTTGATGTCTTCGTTTCTCTGCTTCAGGCCATCATGATGAAGTCGTCATTCTTTCTTCGGGAATTCCATCGTACTTACGAAAGAATAAAGGGTGGGTATCCCGGGAGAACGGACCTCTGCAAGGTTGACTATCTGGTCGATAACATCGGGGAAGGTGGCGGAAAGTAACTCTCGAATTGAAACTTAAGAAAAATATCAAGAGCAATGTAAGTAGGTATCATGGGAAGTTTCGAGCGGGCAAGCAATCGTTGGATGCCTGTTACAAGGCATGAAAGGGGTTCAAAGCAACGGGAATACGGATTGTGTCTAATACCCGAATTGATGATCTCTTGAAAGGTGGATCATGAATTACATACGAGGCCATGCGCGAGGAACAACCTTGGGAACATGGGGTACATGAGAGTCAGGTTTCAATCCTATGGAACTATGGGTTATGGGCCCACCATGTGGTTAAAAGTAGGAAAGGCGTTGACATCTTGCACGGTCATGATGGCAAGAAATGTCAGAGGGTAGCCTATCAGTTATGTCGGCAACAATGTCGATACCAAGGGCGAGGGACGAAGAGAACCATTTTCCTGCTCGTTGTACGAGGCGGACCATTAGGCAAAGTTCTCGTCCATCGGTGGCTACTGGAATGTCATCAACTATAGTAACAGGGTCTTGCTGACAGAATTATACACCGAGGTGTTTACATAAGTAGGAGAATATTACTGCTTAGATCATATGGACCTCAAGAAAGGTTAAACCAATCAACAAAAAGGATAATATGCTTATCAAATTAAACAGAACAATGGAAAGGAAAATGTGTTTAAACACATATTTCAGGGGTATATCCTTCCCAAGGACAAACATAGCATGATATCCATGACAGGATAGAAATAGAAAACCATTTAGGTAAGGGGAGAGGAATTTCATGACATTACCCAATCAATAGTGTTTGAATAACTGATAAAGAAAATTTAGCATTGTGCTTCAAATGTTTTTATTGAAAATCAGAGTACCACAGACATGCTTCGAGATAGCATTGACATGGTCTTCAAGCAAAGGTCAGACTTTGGATACTCAAAGGATTCATCAGGGACAACTTATAGAATAAGTCTTATAATTTCCTCATGGAAGAATGACTAACCCTGCCAGAAAGGGAACTATAACAATAGGTCCTCCGGTCGGGTGTGCTAGGCATGACATCACCTTAATGTGCCATATAACGTCCAAATGTTATAACTCTTGGAAATATGTTCCAACCATCATATCTGACCGAGATCCAGACCTGATTGGTGTCAGGATACCTCAGACTCAGGATGTCTGAGCAGAAAAGGTGCAACACAACTTGACGAGATGACAATGTCAGATTCTCGGAATATGAACTATGGAAGCGAGTTCCGAAACATGAGTTCATCATTAAACTAAGGAGAGGATGAGGAGGTGGCTAATGATCTCAGCCATAATTCATCGAGATTTCCAAAAAGACGGATCTCCACAGTTATGTGAACAAGGAGATAACATTTGTCAGATCAAATGATAATGATGTATGTTTGAGGAAAACATACACAATTAAACATTGGTTGAAAGGTGCACCCGAAATATGGGCTTAGGTAGCATGATCAATGTTAGGATGGTGATTCGATAAGCAATAGACTTAGAATGAAGCTATCGACCATTAACGTCAAAGCAATAGGGTTGCTAGAAGTTTTGAATTTACACATCACAAACCATTTGTCGGTATTCTGGGTAGAAACAACACGGGGACCAAGAAAAGAATGGTGATGGTAATAAGTATCACTTGTATCAAGAATTCTTAAGGGGTGGTGAAATTCTCGAGACCTTCTTGACATAAAAAACGGTGGTACACAAAGGTATAACATAATACAAGCTGGATAGCAAGCTGCATCCGTAACATGAACAAGTTTGTGGTGAAAGAAAGGTAATGATGTTGTCGATGGTAACTCAAATTACCAAGGGACGAGGATGGCACTTATCATCAAGAATTCGATTGGTAACCGGGAAGGAGCCAAAATGTTGATGTGATCACGACAAATTTTGTCGAGAAGCTCCACAAAGAAGCAATCAAGCAGCGACTGCATCAAGCAAAAGGACTGATGCAGCGAAAGATTATTGGAACCACATATACGGCACAAACTCGGAATCAAGTTTGTGGTTCGAGGTGAAATGATAAGACGAGGAAATCGACATAAGCTTAGCTTATTGTCGAAAGGTGTGCTCCGGGAATAAGGACCGGGTGGCACAGTTAAAATGTAGCACGATAATGATATAGCTGATCAGGCTAGGAATGACTTGAAGGATTATTAAACTCATAAGCAACAAAAATTACTTAGAGTTATTGAATCGGAGAATCGATTCACTTATCGGTGTCTTTGAGTGCTTAATAACCCAGAGCCCGTGAAATTTTTTGGAATCGGTGAGAATGTAGTACTTGATGAAGAACTCATAAGAAGTTATGCAGTTCCGTGATAATCTCAAGA